>NC_056739.1:1551957112-1552160033 GCF_019279795.1 Protopterus annectens | reverse complement strand
TATATATATGTGTATATGTGTATATATATATATATATATATATGTGTATATGTATATATATATATATATGTGTGTGTGTTTATGTGTATATATATATATATATATATATATATATACACACTGTGTCAAATAAAAGAACCAAAACTGAAGGTATAGTTATGTTTTTAGATTTAATTCTAAACACACTAGTACAAAAGTCAATCTGTTATTTAAGCGATTCATGGAATTTCCTTAATTTGCTTCATAACAACCCTCCTTCAAACAGAAATGCTATTTTAGTCACGCTGGATAATAGAGGACCTTTATACAAACATCCCTCACGCTGAAGGACTAGAATTTTTTAAGTCCTACCTATCTCAACACACCTCCTTGTTTCAATAGTTTTAAATAATAACTTTCATTTTAACAATCACATCTCCCAACAGATCAAGGGAGTAGCTATTGGGTCAAAAGTGGCCCCAGCCTTTGCTAATTTACTTTTGGCTTCATGGGAATTGAACACATTAGTTTCACTACCAGGTTTTTAGTTCAGTTAAACTATATAGAAGATACATTGATGACCTGTTTTTTTGGAGGGAAGGGGGTGAGAGTGCTTTTATTTAAATTTATAAAAGAAATTTCTGACAGTATCTCTTTTCTAAATTTTAAAGTGTCCTCTTTTGCCAGTCAAATTAATTTCTTAGACACACATCACTTTTAATCCTGATTCACTCACTTGGTCCTCTTCTTTTTATGAAGGAGACCTTCAGAAACAATTATTTACATTTCTCCAGTGTACATACTTTATGAAGTACAATCTAGCCAGGGGACAATTTATTAGGTTGTTGCGTATTATTAGTGAAGATAATGTTTTTGTAGAAGAAAGCAAGATTTTTGGATACTTTCTACATTTTAGGGACTACCCTATTTTTTTAATCAACTCCTTATTCAAAAAAGTTTAGTCACTTGGACATCAGTGATTTCCTCCTATTCTACTAAAGGGCTTCATTTCTAGCCATCCTACAATCTCCTATACACAAGATCTGAATACTTCTCAGCTTCAATGCTCTACCAATCAGTTTATTGTACCTCAGACAACTCCCAGTAATTTAACCTACCACAGTTACTCTCAAGTACACACCTCCACGCAGGACCTTCGCCTGTAACAGCTGTAGATAGACACCCACGTTTTCCTGTCCCTTTCTGCAGGGATACAGTGTACATTAAGAAAATGTGATAATTGGGAAGTGTTAACTTCTAGTCAGGAAGTGTGTGTGTGTGTATATATATATATATTATATATATATATATATAAAAATATACATACATACACACATATATGCGTACAACCAAAAAACTAATTTTTTGCAAGGGGTCAAGCCATCCTACATACCCCCTGCAAATTATACAGTCTCGCTTCATGGCTGCACATTCCCTTGCGAAAGGGAATATTTCCCCACCTGGGGATTGTTCTAATATACCTGCTGACCAACCTTGGCCACTAATTTGGCTGTTGATTTTGTTGAAAGTCGACATAATTTAGTTGATCTATGTGCGTGTGTATGTTTGTGTGCTGTACGATGACTGCTACACAAGCCATTGGAGTAAAATAATTGTCTACACTGCAACCTCACACAAACACACACACCACGTATTATTTTTTTCTAAAGGTGATGCTCACTGCCCTCCATGTCAAGTTCACCCTTCACACTCATGCTGATGTATATATAACAAATCTGTGATTACTCAGTGTAGATGAAAGGGCATATTCCCAATCCCTAATTGCAATCTTGCAGTAGTAAAAGTTGTTTGATTAATTGTGCAGTCTGCAAAACAGTTCTTCTATTCAATGGATTTTGACACATCTGAAATCATTCAACCAGCTTTCTTTCTGATCCATTGAATGGAACCCTCATAAATATATTTACATGTACATATACTTAAATATATACGTGTGTGTGTGTGTGTGTGTGTGCGCGTGTGTGTGTGTGTACGCGTGCGCCAATGGGTATAGCATGTAGAACACACTGGAAACAGAATCTTTGATACAAATTTAATTTATTAGAAGTGATGAAAATAGAAACTGGAATTCAGTAACAGTATAAAAGAAAGTCATTTTATTCTTACTCTGTATAATTTCTGCTTACATACAGTTTAATTTCAATGCTCTCAAAGAAATATTTTAGTTATTTATTTTATTTTACATTTGTTGACCAGGCTAGTCTAACTGGATATATGTCCATTTTCAGTAGAGGCCCGGGGAGATAAGCTCCAAGACAGAAACATGAAAAAGCAACAAAAAAAAATGACTAAATAGCAACATTCATTATATACAATGCATATTCCAGGTTAAAACAGAAAATTCAGCGAAGACAAAAAAAAAATCCTTATAGTGCAAGAATGCATATGCAATACAACATACAGGTATAATACATAAAAAGAAGAAATAAAATCAAAGAATAAATAAAATCAAAGAAGAAGACAGGTTAATTGTATTAAAATAAAGAAATTCCTCAGTAGAAAGTATTCACAGAGGTTGGAGACAGTGTAGTTTTAGAGGGAGTATGTATTTATAGTCAGAAAGGAATATATAACAGTTCATGAGTAGTATGGGATAGGCAGAGCTAAGTTTAAACAGATAGAAAGATGCCTAGTCAGGTTTAGTACAGGGGCATAACCAGTGTATTCTAAGGAAAAGTTTCAGTCTGTTTTTGAAGATTGATAAAGATGGAAGAGAGGAAAGGTCACTGGGGAGAAGATTCCAGGTTTTTCCAACAGCATTGGAAAAGAAAGAATTCCCAGCCTTGTTAGGTTTAGAGGTGTGTACAAGAAGTTTGTGTGAAGAACATAAGGACTTCAGATTTGTATGTGGGGTGATGATGGTAGATAGAATAGGAGTACTGGAAGGTTTATAAAGAGTTTTATGGGCAATGGTTAGTTGATGGAATTTAATCAAGTTTTGTAGTTCCAGCCATCCTAGCTGCTTTATATTTATGCAATGGTGGTTTCTGAAAGGGTTGCCTGTTGCAAATCTGGCAATGTTATTGTAGGACATTTCCAATTTGCTGAGGTTATTTTTAGATAGTTTAGTAAAAATGGGCGAGGTATAGAGGAGTGTAGAGATTAGATGAGTGTGAGCTATAGTTGTTCTGGCTGTGGGAGAAAGGAAGGGTTTAATCCTATAGAGAGAGCCACGTTTTTTGTTGACAGTTTTTATAGTATTGTTGATATGGATGTCAAAGTTCGGATTGTTATCGATGGTGATACCCAGTAGTTTGGTGGTTGGGTCTGGTGATATAATGGTAACATTGCTGGATGAAACTGAGAAATCAAAAGGAGAGGACTTGTGAGTAGGATTGAAGTGGAGGAGTTTAGTTTTTTTGGGTTCAAAATAAGGTAACGCTGTGTGAACCATTGTTCAGCTGTGTTAAATACCATCAGGGTAAGAGAGTGAAGTTCAGATGTGGATTTGGCTGAGCATATAAGTGTGGAGTCATCAGCATATTGTATGCATATGGCTTGGGGGATGCTAGTTGAAGGTCATTAATAAATATGGAGAAGAGGAGAGGTCCTAGTATGGACCTTTGAGAGACACCTAAGGTAACTGGTTGGAGGGTAGATATAGTCTTATGCCAAATTACTGCCTGTTGTCTTTTATCTAGGTAGGACTGGAACCATTTTATGGAAGGTGCATCTTTTGACAGGGATTTGAGTATGTTGATGAGAATCTGATGATTTACCATGTCAAATGCTTTAGACAGGTCAATAAATAGTGCAGAGGAAAGGTTATTAAGGTTGCGTTTTTTGTTTATGCAATCAGTAAAGGAAAGGAGGGCAGTGGTAGTGCTGTGTGAGGGTCTGAAACCATGTTGACAGCTGGAAAGTAAGTTATTTTGGGTTAAGTGGTCAAGTAATTGCCTGTGGATGCATTTCTCCATGATCTTTGCCAAAGGAGAAAGAAGGGCAATGGGGCGGTAGTTGGAGAGCTCAACGGAGTGTCCACCTTTATGGAGAGGGATAATATGAGAGACTTTCCATAAGTTAGGTATGTGACCTTTGGTAATAGTCCTATTGATCAGAAATAGAAATGGGATATGCTATAGCTTTGGCTGATAGCTGTAGAAATTCAGCAGGTAGTTGATCGGCTGGGGGAGAGCATGATTTTAGTTTTTGTATAAGGATTAGAATATATGTAGTTGGGACAGGTTGAAAATGAAAAGGAGGGGGTGAGGTCGAGTTATAGGAAGGTAAAGTGAAGCTATTAGGTGATAGCTGACTAGCAAGTGTTTGGATAGCATTAGTAAAGAAGGTATTGAATGTATTGGCTGTATTTATGGGATTATTTTGGTCAGTATTTTGAGGGTTTGGTGTGGTGGATTGACCTGGGTGGAGTAATTGGTTAATGCTAGTCCAGAATTTTTGTGGGTTGTTTTGGTTAGTTCGTTGAAATTGTTGGTAGTAATTTCTTTTATCAGAGAGTATAGCTTTCTTGGTGTCATTTCTTAACTGTCTAAAGGTTTGTTGGTCAACAGGATTTTTAGTCATTCTCCATTTGGCCCAATATTTATTTCTAAGATGCATTTTGTGTTCGGTTTCTTTTGAAAGCCGTGGGGCAGACTTGGTTTTAATTCTAATTAATCTGGTTGGAGCATGGTGGTTAAGAATGGCAAGGAAGTTAGAGTTTAAGTATTTGATGGCTTATTGTAAAGGGAGGTGTCTTAAGGGAGACCAATTGCAAGCTCTTAGTTCCTTTTCGAATAGATCAGGGTTAAAGTTCTTTTTGGATCTGATATTTCTGACAGATGTTGGAGTGGGAGTATGGGCTTTATGCCTGATAATGTAGGTAAGTGAGTGGTCACTTATATCATCAGGGAAGGCTCCAGAATCATAAATATGTCTATCTTACAGTACACAAGCTTTGTACTCCAGTTTAGGTCACGTTGCATACATCCAAATCCTTGTACTTGGTTATCCACAGTTAGACTCCCAAAATTCCTGGAATAGATCCACAGGTAGGGTCCTGGTACAGCAGAACGCTTTCTATTCAATTGTCATTGAATGTCTCCACACTTATGACAAAAATACTGTAGGATATGGAGAAATCTATGATGTTATGGTCAACAAGTTCTCCATTTAACAGGAGTTCTTTCTGGTGGTGCACATTAGATTTCTTACAAATTTTCACTGCTGAAAAGCAAAGTAAGTATACCCACCAGCACGATTTCCCCTGTATTTAGTGTATAAATATCATTTTTGTGTTACAACTGTAGATTTGTTTATAAAATATATGTAATGTGTACGCGCACACACGTTTTCAATAGAATGAAGTCTATTATGAATAGTACTTTATAGAAGCCCTTAACTAAACCTCCTATGACAGATTTTTCAAGTTAGTATTAATTGTGACCCAGTGACGTACAAGAGTCCTTGCAAACTAGAATAGGTAAAATAGAAAAGGCAAAAACCATTTTCATATGCCAGATTTCCAATTGTATAAAAGGTCCTATATCATTTATACTTTATACATGATGCATAGCTTTTGCTGCTGCTGTTCATTATCATTCAATTTATTTTAGTTTTGTTATAAAAGATGAATGCCGCAGTAAAGTGAAACATTACTATTAGAAGTAAATGAACCAAAGATATTTGCATTTTATGAGCATATTTTGACAATTTAGTAATGTTAATGCCAGTTATGTATCTGTGTTCTTACATGGTGCCCTAGCTCAGCTGGGAATATATTTGCTAATGGACCATTTACTTTGCAAAATACAAGCAATGAGTGATATGTTTTGAAGTTAGAGGGCTACTGACTGTTTCTAATTACACATGCAGTAAAATGTATTACATTCAGGAATACTGCATTATATCCTAACATTTATACCATAACACAGAAAAAAAATCATTAAAAGACTGAACACGAACACATTATTACAGTTAATTAGCTTTCAGCCTTGTCTGCCATCCAGCAATGACATGCTAAGTGAAGAAATATATACTGTTGGATGGGTTCAGTGCTGGAAGGTAATTCTTTTTGTAGATAGACTTTTCTTGATTCCTAGAAAGATTAATGCATATCTTTTAAACCTTTGTTCTTATTTGCGCAGAAGGTACACTTCTCCTAAGAAGATTATGAGGACGCTTCCATAACTAGAGGGCAGTGCATGTAATTAGTTAAAGTGTTAACTGCTTTTATTGAAAATGTTTTTTTGCAACTTCCTGGAGAAGTAAGATGCAATTTATTTTTTCCTTACTGGTTCTAATTAAATTGCCAGTGTCCTATAACACAACCTAACTCACTCAAGTTGCAGAGCTGAAGCTTTTTACAGTGGTCATTGGATTCTGGCATATTCCAGAAATAATTTACTTTCAGTTAATGAGCTGAAAATAAGTGGCTCACATAGCACAGTATTACAGATCACAGACATCTTGGCTTTCTTGCTCATAAAATAATCAGAATTAAGGCACAATGCTTGAAAGATGATCAGCATGTGGACATTGATGCACCTGACCATGTTAAGTTAGCTGGCATCAGTGAACTGCCTTGACATTGACATGGTAAAGTAGTTCAGTGAGTATCTCTCTAGGAGGATCATGCCATCTGTTATGGATGGCCATGGTATTTTACTTGTCCTATCTGCCCTACATACAGAAGTGCATGATGGTGCTGAAAGCCATCTAACCTTTTGCAGACTATACAAAAAAGTAGATTTACCACAGTTGTGTAGTTATTAATGGTCTACAGAAGTTTTATGCGCAATTTACTTTCAGCAGTGCTGGTTAACCATGGTATGTGCTGATAGGGGCATTGTTTGTTCATGGACAGCTTGTAAGGGATGTGAGCTGGATTTGTATAGTCACTGTTGTGGAAGTAAACAAACTGGTCTTTTGTTGGGCATTCATACACTGCTTTACAATGCTGTCTAGTTTTTCCAGTGTCTTGGTGATACCTTGCTAACTAGTACATAGCCACATTCTATGGTCTAGACCTGAATCACACACACCTACACAATTATATTCAGTGAGTCCAACTTTCACCACACCTATGCATTGATCTATCCCTGACAGAATCAATCCTCACCATTTTTAAAGTATGTTTAACCCTCTTGCTTGCCAACCATCATCCCTCCTTTGATTAATTGGTGAATGTTTTCCCCTTGGGGCAAAATCCAATCAAAGAAGACCATCTTACAATCTTAGAGGCAGCCATCAGGGCTTTCTGGTGATTTTCTGCATCCTTACTACTAGATGGCTAACATGGACATACATGTGCAAAGGCTTGCTTTGCTGTCCCTTCACAACAACTTGCATGCTCCCATATTCATTCAGTAGAAGACCACAGCTTGTGTATGTCTCTAGCCCATTGTTGCTTGTTTTACACCTGCTTCACTGTGAGAGTCAGCACTTGAGTAGACCAGACCTTTTCCCTCCCTTCTGTATGGAGAGATAAGCATTTAAATCCATGTAATTATAAATATAATAAAAGTATTCAGTGGGGCAGGACTCGATAGCAGTACAATGCAGTAATTCACCCCAAGTACTCTATCACAAAATCCTTCTATAGTGGCATGGTGATTTTTTCTATGATGGTATGGTGAATCCTTCCATGACTGTATCACAAAATCCTTCCATGGAAGCATGGTGAATCCTTCTGTGGCCTTCCATGACTGTCTCACAAAATACTTCTATTGCAGCATAGGAAATCCTTGTGTGGCATTTAATGACTGCAACATAGAATCCTTCCATAACTGTATGATATGTCCTTCTGTGATCGTATGGTGAATCCCTGCATGTCTGCATTACAGAATCCTTCCATGACTGTATGTCAGAATCCTTCTATTCCTATATCCCCGAATCCTTCCATGACTGTATTTCAGAATCCTTCTATTCCCATATCACTGGATCTTTCCATGACTGTATAGTGAATCCTTCCACTACGGCTTTACAATATCCTTCCTTACTGTATCACAAGATTCTACAGTGACAGTATCACAAACTCTTTCCAAGTTTGCATGTAATTTAGCTGTATATGAGTAAAACTTTTGATAATTCCCACTGACAGTGCATGGCTGTCAGGAATTACTCCACAGTTTTATTTGTTGAAGTCTTAAGACACTCTTACTCTGCTACCTATATGATGCTGGAATGTTCAGGATGCCAATTTATCCAGTGACAGATGTACTTGTCATATCATGGGGGACAGGGTATACTTCAGGCTGTGTGCAGTCATGTTATACACAGACTGCATCAGCGCCCTAGAAAGCTGCTCTGGTATAATCTGGGACAGTACCTGGATACTTACCATTTGGCTTGAAAGTGTCAACATACTTTACTGGATTTTTGCTGTAAAGAATTTTGCATTATGCTTTTACTGGAAAAGTAATTTTTGGCATTCTCTACCAATGTTTATTTCTACCATATAAAAGTATATCATGGTGCCATAAGTGTTCAAAATTCCACATCTCATGCAGTTAGTAAACATTTGTGCAGTTTTTCATTTGTAATTTCAAAACACAGCATTCTTTTGGAATCGTAACTGTTCTGTACGTTGGCACAGGACATTAAACCTGGTTATAAGTTACTGTGAAATGCAGCCCAAAAGATGTGTAAAAGTACAAACACTTTATTGCATAAAGCAGAAATGGTGAATGGCATTTAAAATGAGAAAAATATTCTGATGTTGGAAAGCTACTACTGTCCCAATAAGTTGCAGGTATTCATGCACTGAAACTTGGGCAACCCATTTAATACTTCTGACCTGAAATCAGCGCAGTCTTCTGAGAATGTTAGTTTTGGAATAAGCCAGAGTATTATTTTTTTTTCAGTCCTTCTCCACACCCTTTTATTTCCTCTTCCCTTTCATTCCTCCTTTAGCTGTAGTATGAATACTTGATGACATAGTTAATAATTTGACAGAATTACTAGCCCCATGTGGATGACTTAAGACCTTGTCCACAAGGGTGATATCTCTGTGCTTAGACTGTTTACAGTAGCCAGTCAGTCAGGAAGTCTCTGACACATGGAAGTACCTTTTAAATTCCAGGCAGGCAGTAAACAGAGACCAGGATTAACTACTATTATTGCTGTGTGGAAGCAGCATTACCGACTGTGCCATCAATGCTCTGACAAAAATGAATGTTTTCCACCTGACTTTTTGGCTACTGTACATTACTGGATGAAGCCTATTTTGTAGTCTAGACTGACCATTTCATATATGTACCACAAAAGGTTAGGAGCTTATTCACTGAGTGACATTTTATTGTATAAACTAAGGAGAAATATGTTGGATCTTTAAATAAATTTATTGATCCAGCTTTGTTTTATTTACTTTACACCATGTTGCCATGAGATACATATTAACACTGTCTCCCTGATTCAGTGAGCAAAATATCATAATTTTAGTTAGTTTCTAATTATTACAGATAATAAATGTTAAATGATTTACCCTGGAATTTAAGCCAGACTACTTAAGGTTCAATTAATGGAAATTAACTGTCTGTGTAGATGATGGCATATGTAGCTGTGAGCACTGAAATAATTGTTCTGCTTACTTTCCTGTTACACTCTCTCCCTCTGACATTACGATGCAGGTGTTCCTTCAATCACCAATGACTCTTGCAATAATCCCTTGCACAGGTGCAGTTGTAGTACAATAGTGTTTGAGGCAGCTCTACTAAATCTGTCAGCTAATCCTTGACATTTTATTGCTGCAATGCTAGAATGTTTTAAGGGTCAAACAATTTATTAAAGCAGTATTCCCGACAGTCCTGGCTTGTTTTTTGTATGTTTCAGCCTTGCAGTACTTTATCTTGGTATTCATATGTAAGATGATGGATGAACATTCAGCATGTATCTGTTCTGGAAGTTATAAGCCCTGTTATGTCCAGGAAGGCCATTTGATCCCAATCATCGATTCAAACAGGCAGCTGCAGGTTTGATTTTCTGACACTAGGACTGTAAGCACTTGTGCTTAGCTGCTAACCCTGAAAGTTTAGTATTTTCCATGGGCTGTGATGTCAGATGGAGCTATTAATATTTAGATATACAGTCTGCAAAGTGTGGAAAAGAGCAGAAAATGTTTCCAGAAACCTTCCAATTTAACTCAAAGCTGAGAGAATCAGACTTCAGTAGTAATACCTGCTGTGTATGGAAGTAGCTAAGGAGCAGGTAAACAGACCTGCTTAAGTTTCTGATGTTCTTCAGCAGCAGAGTGATTCTGTAAGGCAAGGCTGTCTTCAGGACAAGCTGATACTAGTCAGGGGGAAGGGAGAGTCTGGACCAAATATCAGAGGGTTAAAATAATCAAAATCTGCCTGGGAAGCAAGACTGCATCAAAAATGTGCCTTCAAAAATTGCTGTAATACAAACTGTAGTATAAGGGAGACAAAAGCACATCTGCATGCAGTCTTCTGGGGGAGACTGTCAGCATCATGTATTAACAGTGATGCGCTAAAAGTAACATTTGTGAATGGCTTTTATACTGGCAGCAACACTGCACTCTTCAGCTTGTATATTGCATTAAGAGTTGTACTGCTATACCAATTTACATAAATGCTTCATCAGATGTATGCTAAAGCACGTGCATTTCATCAAAGCCTGATAATGGACTTTGCAGTATTAATTTACTATTCTGACTGTGGTCTATCTATTAGATGTTTTCAATTTAATAATGCATTTAAATGTTAAGACTTAGAACCCTACATGGTGGTGAATGAAACCATTAAACAGTCATTCAACCAGCCTGAATTGTCCACTTGGCAGTGTCCCTACAGTTACTTCAGAGAATTAATTGTTTCAGTTCTTATGTCTGCAGCCCTGAGCAGCTGTTAACCTCTCACGGATTATCAGACATACTTAAATATGCCAGCAGTTTAGAAACCTGGCAGGGGCAGCCTGTTTAGATGAAAAGACATGAGAAGCCCAAATAAAAAAAAGATTGAATTAATTTTATATGCTGTCTTCAGTACAAGCTACTTGCAATCTGCTTTAAAAATCATGACTGAACATATATCACAGGGACATGCAGACTGGGTGTAGAAATGGAATCATGAGGATGACTTCTGGGAAGGTCTTTGTAGAACGTATGTGTATATTGTCTTAATACTAAGGTAGTTCAAAGAATAACAGTCTGAATATAATTGGTGAGCTGAGAAAGGGAGCTAGACAGGCGAGAAATGAAGCTGGACTGCTGCTGTGAAAGTGACACGTCTCTGTTCATTCCTCTGATCTACACCAAGGGAGTTAGGGCTGTGTTCACTTTGAGTACTGGGAGCTACGCCATTCTGCTTATTTTATTTCATGAGATGCCTTTCAGTTTTAAATTGCTCTGATACTATAAAAAAATTAGACACACAAACTTGAAAATCCTAAAAATACAGTACAGTAGTAGACATGTCGTACATACCAGCTCTGTCCTTTTATATAATTCTGTTATGGTGTATATGTTGTATACATATATTGTATGGTGTGTGTGTGTGTGTGTGTGTGTGTGTGTGTGTATATATATATATATATATATATATATATATATATATATAAATGTGTTATGTTTATATAATTATGTTGAGTGTAACTCTTAATTTACTCTCCTAAAGCAATGCTTACTGCATAGACATTCCGAAGTATATTTTGAACACTGATACCTTAAGAACACCTGCACATGCATCATATGTGACCCTGTCTGGCTTAGATGATTAAAGCTATGAGTAGCTGTTGATTTTCATTCTGTAGTCCATGGTTTGATTCCTTCATGATTTATTTTTGAACTGCCCTCCCACATTGTCCCCAAACAAAAAAAAAAAAGTACTAATTTTGTGGGTTCTCCTGGTTACTAAGAAAATTAAAAAAAATTACTCCTATACTTGACTGATTTGGGTTGTTTAATCTGCATGTCTACAAGTATAGGGACTAGGCATTATGATAATGCAGTCCTTTCTAATTAGCAAATGAAATTGTTTCATATAATTTGAATTATAAACCACCACTCAAATTAATGTGCACTAAAAACCGTGTACAAAAGTTATACATCTGCATTATTTTTCTGGGTAGTAAATGAAATATGCTCATTTTTGTTTTCTTATTTTAAAAAGACTTGGAACTGAAAGGAAGGCCTTCTGACTAAGCTTACTGTTAGGAACGCAGTCTAATAACTATATAAATACTTTGAACTACAGACTTTTATTTGGGTTTTTACTGTGTTAAGTTGCACATAATGTGAAAAGTCAAATTTTTTACTTAAGGTCTTCACTTGGAACTAAATATAAACAGATTATTTATCTCAGAAACAGATACTGCAGACAATGGAAGTACTTTAGAATATGAAAAGTAGTAGTGGCGAAAATATACTATGCATTTGTCTCTAATTATCAAGTTATGTGTTATCAAAATAGATTCAAGAAATTCCTCTCTACCAATGCCCAAGATGCAAATTTCTTCAATCCATTTTGTGAACAGATAATATATGATTATAATATGAACCCTAATCATAAATGTCCATACGACACGGGTTCTTTTAGCTGCCTTAATTTATAGAAAAATTTTAAAAAAGTGTGGAATTACAAAAAGTCTGACATCTTTTAAAGCTTTGATTATTTAGCAGTCCACTTTGCTCATGGTTATCATGTTTTTGTGACAGCATGAGGTACATTACATTTTTTATAGCTGTTATTTTCACTTCCATGGCATATGCAGTGTGTGAGATGGTACAGGATTCCCTTCTCTGTACTGACGAGGTTCACATGTATGATTGTTCCCTTGCTATAACGAGCTTTATGTAGTTAGGTCTTTACATAGGAACCTTGCTATACCAAGATTGTTTCTCCTTGCTTCTGAACAGAGTGCACTCTCTGTATTATACAGTAATACAAACATTGTGACACTTAGCAGTATAGGACCTAAATTGCTGATGCACAGGAAAAAAGACAGAGATGGAAGCAGAAAGACAGACCAACCTAAGAGCTGAGCAAAAGCATCTCCTTCCCCATAGAGTCTTTGATGGTTCATCAGGTAGATGAAGTTGTCAGAGCTATTGGAATATGGAATAGATTGTACTGAGTGTTACAGAACGGCTCATTTTTAATGTTAAAAATATTTTGGTCATTTACAGAAAATAAATACCATTTAGTTACTTGTGCTAATTAAGAATGCCATGGTGATGACAGATGTAGTACTCAGATGTTTTTCTTTGGCTAAGCTTTCACTTTAACTACACTCAGTATAAGGTTATCATATTTCAGCCTGTCATAAAAGATGATCTTGCATGTATTTAACATGAGAATAATCCAAATTATAGCTTAATTTTTAGAATCTCTAAGTAAATCGCTTGAAACTTTTTTTCCATTGAGGCATATGTTATAAACAGCCTGTGAAAAGTTCTTTCTTCAGCCATACGGAGTGTTAAATACATCTACTTCTGGATAATTCCAACAGTATATGTTGCTGCTATTGCACCCCCCCCCCCCCCCAATCCAGCCATGTAAGCTCCCTCATCTTTATGTCTCTGGGAAATGTCACACACTGCCCACAAACAGGATAGGACTATAAACATGATTTTATTGTCAAATTCTGCAGCTCATGCATGAAATGTTCATTGTGTTTGTACAACTTTGCTGTATATCGTGATATGAATAATAATTCTGTCATTTGTATTGCACACTGCAACTGATTTTGTTAAAACTCTTTATTTTCTTGTTAGAGCCTTTCTCACTGCACCTCTCTCTCTCTCTCTCTCTCTCTATATATATATATATATATATATATATATATATATATATATATGGGTCTACCTGAGATAGTCGACAAGCCATTTGATCGACTTTCATTTGGTCGACAGGCAGATTTGCCCCCCCTCCCCTCCCCAATGTTGTGTGACCCTGGAGTTGATATATATAGTTAGGGGGGGTGTGGGGGGGCACGCCCCCCCACATAAAACTGCTTGTCGACCAAATGAACTGTCGACCAAATGAGTATCGATCATATGGCCTGTCGACCATGTGATAGGGATCCATATATATATATATATATATATATATATATATATATATATATATATATATATATATAATGTGTGTGTGTGTATATACATGAATCAGTTCCTCATTCATTTTTTTCTGTCACTGGTATCCGAGTTCTTCATTTAGATCAAGCAGTCCATTGACAGCCCCCTTTTTCCCAATTTTTGCACATATTGCACAGGGAAAGAACTGTGAATTCCCTAAAACCTAATAGATTTACGACTCTAGAGGAGGGGAGAAAATGAGTCTGCAAGTGGCGGTACACAGTAAAAGAGCTGTTTATTCCTATAGGATCAATAGGTAAATGTTCCTTAGTGGGATGGGAACAATGCCAAGTTACAAGCTACGTTTGCACATAGGCTTTTTCTGGACAAACCTTCAAATGAGTTGGGTAAGACATTATGAGCCAAAAATACATAATTATAAGGAAAACAAGTATTGTAAAATGTTATTCAAATCGACATTTTATTTACTGCTGCAGTCAATTATCACAGTAATTCCACAGAAGAAAATAAACCGCTAAGTTGTGAATTTACTTATTTTTTGTATACTTGGCAGTACAGGTATCAATCTTTGTGCTAGACCCGCTAATAATAAACAAAACACCAAATACCCGTTAGATCTTATTTGACCATATTTTAATACTTCAATAACAAATCATCATCAATTCATACAATGAGGGGCATCACCAACTGACATCCTGAGCAACCTTTTCTTCAGGTGGTGTCTCAACTGCTTCCCCTGGTGACCTTGTTCAACACAAACACTATCATGGCACTTATTCTCAAAAGAGCATAGAGTCTGCTTCTGCATATACTCCCTTAACATCAGAAGTCCATCAAGGCCCAGGAACCTGACTACGAGGGAAGCAGATGGATGACACTCTAGGGGCTTTGCCAAGAATAATGAGTCTCCTCTAACTGGGATTAAACTAGCCCCCTATCCATACCCCCACCACAACCACGAAGATCTCTGCACAAATTTCTTTACAGAAGAGAACAGTAATTGTGCTAGACTTGCTAATAATAAATACAGTGCCAAATAGCTATTGCGATCTTTTATTGAACTATATTTTAACAGTGAATAACATATAACCTTTGACTCGTGTAATAACAGCATCACCAATTTGCATCATGAGTAGCTTTTTGCCCAGGTGTCATGTAAACTATTTTGGCCTTTGTTCTCACAAGAACACAGAGTTCGTCTCTATTCATACTCCCTTAGCATCTCAAAAAGTCCAACAATGCCCAGGAAAACAGGGGGAGCCAAAAGGTGTTGGGGGGTGCTCTGCAGCAGCAAGCAGGCATTTCTATCTGTTCCCCACTTTCCTGGCTGTAACTCTCACAAAGTACTGTGTAAGTTAAGTTTAAATAAAATTTAGCTGTGTACTTAAAACCGGACTAATGACTAGTACTTAAAAAAGATCCACAACTCCTCCTGAGCTGCCAAACAAAAATTCAAGTTCATGTCCAACATCTGACAAATGAATACCACCTGGACAAAACCGTATTGGATCTTTATTCTGAAAGTCCCAATGGCCAATTACATGAAAGGCCAATGCGGGAGTTGCTCTGTATACTCTGTTTACAGATTTTTTTTTTTGGTTCTGCTGCCCTGAAAGATGTCTTGTAGGCAGAATGTAATCTTGGCTGACCAACATCTTACAATAAAAACATTTAAAAAATCTTGGACAGTAAACACCTTTTATACAAAAGCCCAGTGTCATTCACACCTAAATTCAGTGCTGTCAAATGGGGTATGCGACTCTGATGGGTTACAGCATGTAGCTTTGGTAAAAACTGACTACATTGCATCCCTAGATAGGCTTTCTAAACCACCTCCAAGCAGGATGTCTCTCAACCCAAGCTTGAGGCCATTGAGTCTAACAGCTGCTCTCCTAGTAACTAAAACCAAGTAAGGATGTCCAAAAATGACAACTCCCAGAATTAAACTAATATCATTAAATAATCTAAACCATCTAATATAATTTAAAAAGACAGGGGAAGACCAGCACCCACCCATTCTCTAATCTTTATATACTGTGGATTGTCCTTCCCCTCACCAATTCACTTGCTCTCCCATTGCAAAAGGAATGGGGGGGGGGGGTGATACGTAGCCTTGGAAGGCTCTGAATTGAATGGCTTTGTGAAGCAAAATAGCAAGAGGATCTGGGAGTAATACTCCTATTGTCTGGGCCCTTAGAAAAACAAATCTGCCATAGAACTAGATCCTCTGAAGGTGAGCAGCAAATCTGGCCCAGTACATCCAAGTTTTGAGAATTACATGCACAACATAAAATTTATAGTTTGGCATTAATTTGTAAAATCCTTCAATGAGATAGGACAACAAACATCTGTCAATGGGCCACCTACCATTAGAAGAGTGACCCATAACACTGCCTCAACCAAATGCTATTTTGGAAATCATGTACATTTTAATGAAATCTGGCAATTCCACCAACGTAGACCGAAAATTAAGGACAGAAAGTTGAAGTGTCTTGACCACCATCTTATGACAACATGTAGAGATAAAAAACTGGCAAATGAGAAAAGGGGACCAGCCTCTCTAACTGACATGAAAGGCCCTGAGTGAAGAACCATACACATTCATAGTGCTAGCAGCCCAGGACTGCAAAACCAAAAAGGCTGCTGCTCTTCAGCAATCATCATAGGAATCTTGGAATTGCGATAAGCAAATTCCTCTCCTCCTGATGCCAAAACCCTGAACTTGTCTGTAAATGAGACAACCTGTTAACTTGTTGGCACTGCCGATACATGTAAAGCTGTAAAAGACAAAGTTATTTATTTGCAAACTATGGCATATGAGTTGCCTTTTTAGTGACTGTACTCCTGAACTTGGAGGTTTTTCTAGAAAGAACTTTTACTGTGGCCATGTTATCACAGTGGAACACAAACATGCAGTTTTGGAGTTGTTTCTGACACATATCCAGTGCCACCCAAATAGCCATCAACTCTAGAAATTTTATTTACTTAAGCTCAAGAAAACTCCAGGACTGGTCATGGGGAAGAAAACCACCTACCCTGGAATCACACCAAGACACCAAACCCACCAGCTGCATCAGTGAGCAACCAGAGTTTGAAGGTAAAGACCCCGTCCTATACTATTGTAATCGGACAAAAAACATGCAAAATCCAGATGTCCTCTTCAACACACATTCAGTGGTGCTTTTGTTTACCACCCTTAAGTAGGTTATTCAAACCTTGAGTAAAAGTACTGTCCTACAGGCAAATTTTAGCAAGCCCAGTAACTGCATAACTTAGCTCACTGTTACTTTGCTCAGCGTTAGGAGGAAGATGTCCAAGTAGTTCCTTAACTCATTCAGTTTTACAACTGGAAGCTGAAAGGTGGACATGGACATAATCAATCTGAGCCGGCCCTTCCACCTCAACTTTTGATAATGGAACCCCTAACTTTGACATAGTTCTGAGAAGATTAAGGTTGTCTTGTGTCTCTCTGCTCCAGTGCCCACAAACAAACAAAAATCACAGTGATAGTGATTTATTTCCCATATTCTTATTCTGTAAGCAACTAACAGTACTAGTTTGATAAATTTGTCCCTGATAACTCCAATTATTTTTTACTTTGATGCTAATTCTAATAATGTTTGTACATTCAGCAGTGTGAACCACTGCCTAGAGTTATGATTGTCTTCTTTTTATCTGTATTTATTTATTTTATGTATATCCTCAGAGGCACTAAAATGTAAAATAAGCATTAATATGTCTTTAAGAGTTAATCTACAGGCTGGCTAATTTAACCCTGAAGAGGGAAACCACTGGCACAATCCTTCCCCGACTTAAATTAAGAAATGGCCATAACAACATGAACTGATGAAAAGTTGTCAGCATCCACCAATACTAGAGACCTTTACAAGCATAACATTAATTACTTGCTGAATACTTAATCTCACACACAAACGAGCATGCCCTACCACTAGTATAACTGAAGAACTAACCCTATAATGCAGAATATCTGTGACAAAATGTAAATACGTACACTTGTAATGACCTGCTTATCAATGTTCCTTGATCAACATTTAAAAGTCCTGCCATTGTATTCCTACACATTACACAGGGTAGTGTTCACTTAACCAAGATCACAGTAAAACTAAGTAGTGAACCATTACTTAGAAATAGGTTGCCAGTAATTTTAGTTGTAAAAAGTTATCTTGTTTTCTAAGTTCAAACTGCAGTAATGGTAATTTTATCCAAATATTCAGTGCAAAATACTGGCTTACTCCCACGTCTTGTTCTCATTTTTTCTTTTTGATATCGGTATCAGAAATCTGACTAGAACTCAGGTCAGCTGATTGCAAGACTGCTGATCAGCAAAAAATAAAATCTAAGATCCAGCATGAATCGCTGTTATCTTAACTACCTACTAGATATATAACAAAATGTTTATCCTTTCCTTTGTTTACTTCTTTAACCAGGTTATTGTGGGTAAGAGGATTGCCAGGATCTTGAAAACGTACCTCCTGACACTGTAGCCACTTTGCCATCGATAAGAATAAGTCTTTTTCTCTGACTAGGATTAAACTATCCTCTAGCCACACCCCCAATTACATGGATTTTCACACAAATCTTTCAGCAGAGGCAGAGAGAAATTAGTGGCAAAAATAGACTTGGAAAAGGAAATGCACATCTGGAGTAGAAGTCATTTAGAACTGCAAATGTGCATTTCGCATGCCACTCGGAAGATATAGGGTCCTTTAATTTGTTTGATGCTTTACTGGCACCAAAAGTATTCCAAAGTGATGCTTGTCAAAGTAATTGAAGGATTAGAAGATGTTCCAAACATAACCTATGACCTCTTACTTTGGTTGTAGATAAAAGAACAGTATGACAAGACAAATACAGCTGATAAATTGAGACAGATTAATTTTAAGTTAAATAAGAGCAAACATAAAATGGGGATCACAGGTCTAATGTACATTGTTCAGACTCAAATGACAAAGTATGAATCTACTGCAGAAAGGACTTGAGCAAATATGTAATCCCAAGGTCAGATGACAAATAAGCTTTACAAGGCCCCCTACTGAAAAATTGGCATTGCAAATGCCAAGTGTAGATGCACCAAAAAAAAAAAAAAACTGAGAGAAGAGGGAATCTCAAAACCTCTCTTCTCTTTAAAAAAAAATATTTGCATCCCCCAATATGGGATGCAGTCACTCCACACACCCCAACTAATTCTGAGATCACCATACCTTGGGCAGAATTAAATATTCCAAAGAAATGGCCATCCTGGACATAAGTACATATGTAAGTATGTTTTTTTTTTTTTTTTTGCCATTCAGCCTCTGTTTTAAGAGTCACTTTAGCAGGTTGCATCATGTCATATAGTTACTGATCTGTAGCATTTTTTTTTTTCAAGAGTGATGTCTAGATTAGCACAATTTCTCCATTTTATGTCTGAGGTAAACATACCTCTAAGAAAACATTTATAACAAGTTGTAGACAGAATGAATCTGTGAGCAAGAAAGAGTTTTCATGCACATAGGAAGCTTTGTTACAAGTGGTCTAACATTAAAACCCTATGATGTAACTAAGGCAGTCACTTGTCTTGTATATTGATGTCAGTCAGAATGGTATTGAAACTGGTCTTATAGAACTGGCCAGGTGCTTTTGGGTAAAGAGTGCAAATGAATAAAAGAAATTCAGTAGGTAGAAAAGGAACTGATAATAATGTATGTATATGATAAATTCCACAAATATGTCTGTGGTAAAGGCGTTCACGTAAGAATAGATTACAAATCCATGCCAAGTATAAGCCAAACCACCTATAAAATTATAGGGAATGTTTCTTTAGAATGTGTGTTTCAGATCAAGCAAGGAACTACACTGCCCAGATATGTAGCGTATATTTACCAATAAAGCAATAAGAATGGCTGTAAGTAAAAACTAAAAGATCTTTGGATAATTTCGCAGATACCCTGTGGTTAGAAAAAGAATTTTAGAAATTCGCTACAGTTGTCCTAGAATTGGAAATACAAAGAAACAATCATTAAGGAAGAGTTGAGCAGGAAGATGCTGCCAGCATGAGGGAGTGGTCCTACATCCTGCTATACTCTGCTCTTGTGCAACAGCCAGTCCAAACAAATTTTCAGCCGCAAAAATGCACTAAATATATTGTAAATTGACTTATAAACATGCAATGGTCATTATTTTGCTATTTGCCTGTCTGCTAAAATATTTGCTTAAAAAGTAAATGGTGGGCAGGGTTGAATCCAATGAACTATGCTTATGTAAGCAACTGATGAAAATACTTTGAACCTCCAAGACTTAAATTCAGATTTTAAATTTAAATTTGGCTATAGACTAATCAGTTTTACTACACTGTTAGTAAACCATATAACTAAACTATAGAGTTATAGTTCTCTTGATTTGATTCTCAGAAATTTTAAGAGATGGCTAACTCTCACACACGTGATAGGTTTATATCTCAGCACTGCTCAAACCTCTGGAATAAATTTCCCCCTAAGTTACGAAATGGGACTTGCTGTCTTCCTTTAAACATAAACTAGATGACTGGATGGGTATCTACAAATTTACTCCAGGACTGATCACTACAGCTCTATTTGAAAAAGAAGGTACAGACTGAGGGTGGCTATTATCAAGATGTGAATGGTTTTGAGACCCAGTGACTTTGAAATAGCTGTGAATTAAATAGGAACATTTTGAGGTAGCACTTGAAATAAATAAAATTCAGGGTAATCCTGATCCGTGCTGCCAGGAGTTTCCAATGACACCTCTCTTGATGTGCAAAAGAATGTTCCCTTGATAAATCTTTACAAACCCTTAAAACCTTAAGCAGCCCATGGATGCAAGAATCAATCATTTTGGACAGGGGAGCCCAAGGTGACAAGTACAAACTAAACCAAGACAAGGATTTTTAAGCAATGTGAGACCAAGTAGGTAGTCTGTGCAATGTCTGCAGCACTGGTGTGATACCATTCTCTGTGGAAAATTCAGTAGGTAGCTGGGAGGCAGAGTTCTGTACAAGTTGTAGTCAGTACAGCTCAATGGCTGGAAGCCCCACATAAAGGACAATGCAGTAGTCCAGCCAAGAAGAAACCAAAACCTGCATAATTACAGGTAAATCAGCATGTGGAATTGGATTCTAAATTGGGCAATCATTGCTCTGATAATAACAAAAGAATATGGCTGCAGAAACTTGATACTTAAGAGTGAGCTGATCATTCAGTATCTTGCCTAGGCTGTGTACTTTGTATGCCAATTCCCATTTATTTGTCACCACAGTAGATATTATTAGGAGACATAAGTAGAACAGAAGAATTGTGGATGGTGGTGTATTTTGCCACTGCAACCATCTTGATGGAGTTGAGTTTAAACGGACTGTCAGTCATCCAGTTCTGAATGCATTCTAAGTGTGAGATAAGTTTGTTTAGGGCCACCATGGAGTCCTGAAGGAAGGAGAAGTAAAGCTGAAAGCAAAGTAAGAGTTTAAATAAAGCCTTTAAGTACTGTCTCCTAATGGCAGCATATAAATAATTAAAATGCATCCTTAATTGAACTCTGCAGTACCCCACATTGTAGACTATAGGGTTTAGAGGAATTAATACAAGACATGATAGTGATATAGGTGCCAAATCATTATGCTACAGATGTTTTTCGTGTTTCACTGTTGCAGTCATAACTGTAGGGTGCTCCTGCCGGCAGGCAGCCCGAGGTCGGCCAGAATCCCAAAGTCTGGGTCCGGCGTCGGCTGTACAAGCTAGTACTCTGACGTCAGTACGCTCTGGTACATAGCCCTCAGCCGACGCCATCTTCTCCAGTCTTTCTTGCCGTGCGGTGGAAAGCAGCTCGCAAGTTGTTGGTTGGCGATTTTCGAACAGCGTATTTTGTTGTTGTCGGTCCGAAGTTCTTACTTCTCTTCTCAAAGCTAAGTACCCCGTTGGGGAATCTTTTTCTTGTTCCTCCGATGTCAGAAAAAGTTAATAATTGTATAGCGTGTGGGAAACAAATACCTCATAAAGATTTCCACTCTTACTGTCTACCTTGCTTAGGCCCTGACCACGACATTTCTTGTTGTCGGTTCTGTGCCAGGTTCAACTCTCGTACTATTAAGCGCAGGTACGATTGGGCTTTAAATTATTTTGGCAGACGCTTCAATTATAGAATGTCGTCGGACACTACCGGAGTTCAAAAGAAGCGCAAAGACAAAGACAGGCCTCCGAGGTCCAAACAGGACTCGTTGCAGCTGGAGCCAGCGTCCGGTTTGGCTGTCGTCAGTGAGGCGCTTTTGCAGCCCCTGTCGTCCGCCACTTCTGAACCGATGGCCGATACGGACTCCCATGGGGAGCCATCAAGGCCCACTATTTTAACTGCTGCAGGACCTTCGGACGTCGCTCCTTCAGATGGGTCCGGAACCGCTGTGCAGGTACCGGCTTCTGAGGGGGTTTTCAGGCCTACTCACATCACTATCTCAAAGGCAAAGACAAAGACTCCTGTTAAGTCTAAAGTTCCTGTTCAAGCTGCTTCTGAATCCACTCCCAAGACACAAAAGCAATTGTTAAAGATGGCTGAAGATTTGCTTACCATGATTAGGGGTTCTCACCCCCCTCCTGAGAAAAGGCCTCGACAGGATGTTACTCTGGATTCTTCTGACCAGGCTTCTGTATCTTCTGTTTCTTCCTCAGATCAGGACTATTCCTTTCCCCCTTATGAGGATTCGGATGCTGAGGACTCTTTACCCTCGGCCTCTCCGCCTGAGGATTTCTCTTTTGGGGAAACCTTGCATGAGATGAGGGAACATTTTCATTGGGAAGGACAGGAGTATTCTGCTTCCAAGAATAGGCTTAGGGAATTTCTTCTTCTTCCCCAGCATAGGCCTTTAGCTATCCCTCCTGTTTCGGACATTGTAGAGGATGCTTTTTCTGAGGCTAATTTGAATCCTGATTCCATGCCTCCTGCTCCTTCTAAGCCTGATAGATTTTATAGGGTTCCTGACTCTCATTTATTTTTATTTAAAAACCCTTCTGCAGATCCTGAAACTATTTCTCAGGGCTCTAAGGCTGCTAAGGTTGCTACTACTAAAAACCCTATTCCCTCTGAGAAGGATTCTCGTGCTTTAGACAGGTGGGGAAAAAAGGTATATACTTCTGCTACCCTGTCTGTAAGGGCTTTAAATTGCCAGTTTCATATGTTTAAGTATCAGCAATTTCTTTTGTCTGTTTTAAAGCAAAAGCTTGCTTCCCTTCCTGCTTGTGCAGAGGATAAGGCACTTCAGGATGTCTTGCATGCTACTGAACAAGTGAACAAGCATAGTTTACATTGTGGTTTTGATGCTTTGGATGCTTCTTGCAGGGCTGCAGCCTCTGGTACTGTTATCAGGAGACATGCCTGGCTACGTGAACAAAGTTTACCTGAACAGGTTAAGGCTAAGTTATTAGATGCCCCTGTTCAACATGATGTTCTTTTTGGATCCAAGGCTGAGGAAGTTATTAAAAGATGGAAGAAAAGGCAAAGTCTATGCAGACTGTAAAAGATTTCTTGCAAGTTCAGCCTCCTAGATTTTCCAGGAATTGGCCCTCTAAAAATTGGTCCTTTCCCACGTCTGACAGGCCTCAAAGGGGAAGATATAGATGCTCCAGAGGTCGTGGTCAAGGTCAGGCCTCTTACAGATCTAGACAATGGACTGCTTCTTCACCTAGAAGGGGAGAAGACAGATCCCAATCTCAAAGAAAGCAAGCTCAATGACTCTCTCGGTTGGGCTACAGGACCCCTTCACCTGGATGCCCCTCTCGGAGGAAAACTGTCTCTTTTTTACGAAAATTGGACTCATATTACCAGGACAGATGGGTATTGGACGTGATTTTAAAAGGTTACAAATTCCATTTTTACACTTTACCAAAGGCTCACGGTTGGGTGGCCAGATCTGCCAAAACATCAATGGTCAGAGGCCTTAACTCAAGTGGATGCTCTTCTGGCCATGAGAGCCATAGAGCCTGTTCCACTCTTGGAGATGGGAAAAGGTTTTTATTCAAGACTGAAACTCATGGAGACCTATTCTGGACCTTTCTGTGTTAAATACCTTTTTGGAAATTCCAAAATTCAAGATGCTTACTCTGCAGCAACTAATTCCAATGCTCTCTCAGGACACCTGGATGGTGACATTGGACTTAAAGGAAGCCTACTTACATATTCCCATCAGGCAAGAACGCAGGAAATTCCTCAGGTTCAAGGCAGGTTCGAGGCACTTTCAATTCTCTGTATTGCCCTTTGGTTTATCCACTGCTCCCAGAGTCTTTACCAAATGCCTGGCACCAGTAGTGGCTTACTGCAGACTTCAGGGGATCCAGATTTACCCCTATTTGGACGACTGCCTTATTCAGGCAGACAGCAAAGATCTTCTGCTTCAACATCTGGACTTTGTTCAACGTCTTCTCCTCCTACTGGGATTCTCAGTGAACACAAAAAAGTCACATTTGATCCCTTGTCAACAAATGGTATTCTTGGGAGCCCTCTTAAATACAACCTTACAAAGGGCTTTCCTCACTCCAGAAAAACAAACTCAGCTGGCTTCTACTTTCAACACCTTAGCAACTCTATCTCAGCTCACTGCACGGAAATTCCTGCAGGCTCTGGGCTACATGG
This sequence comes from Protopterus annectens, assembly GCF_019279795.1. Classification (NCBI taxonomy): domain Eukaryota; kingdom Metazoa; phylum Chordata; order Ceratodontiformes; family Protopteridae; genus Protopterus; species Protopterus annectens. The sequence goes on along the minus strand of NC_056739.1, from coordinate 1,552,135,405 downwards.
CTTCTTGCATTCTGTTGATTCCAAACGCAAGGCTTCACATGAGAAAGCTTCAATGGTATCTGAAAAGTGTATGGTCACAGCATTACCACGATCTGGATATTCTGATTCCTCTGATCCCCTGCCTTCAGAGGGAGTTCCTCTGGTGGTCCAGGGCATGCACTCTAAACGAAGGAAAGCCTTTTCATCTTCCTCAACCTACTCAAATCCTAACCACGGACGCCTCGGATCATGCTTGGGGAGCACACTTTCTAGACAATTGCCAGCAGGGAACCTGGACAAAGGAGAATCTTCACTGGCACATCAATCTGAAGGAAATGTTGGCAGTTCAAAATGCCCTTCTAGCCTTCAAGAACCTTTTGCAACCAGGGCCTCTGCTAATTCGCACAGACAACACCACGGTCATGTGGTACATCAACAAGCAGGGGGGTTCTCATTCATACCCCCTTTGCAGACTAGCTATGATTTTATGGGACACAGCTCTAAACTTGAATCTACATCTCCAGGCTCAATTCATTCCAGGGAAACAGAATCTCTTAGCAGACAGCCTGAGCAGAAACATTTCAGATCCTCACGAATGGATGCTAGACACCAACTTATTCAACAGGATTACTGCAGTTTGGGATGTCCCCAGATAGATCTGTTTGCATCCCATCTCAATCATCAGCTACCTCGCTTTTGCACCAGGTCCTTCCACAAGACAGCTTGGAGAGTGGATGCCCTGTCCTTCAGCTGGAGAAGCCTTTCAGCATATGCCTTCCCTCCTCTTCCTCTACTACCTCGGGTATTACTGAAGATAAAACAGGACAAGCCCAAGTTCCTCATCTTGATTGCTCCAAATTGGCCTCGACAGTTTTGGTATCCAACTTTAAAGCACCTGTTCTTGGGGCCTCCTTGGATTCTCCCTCTGAATCCTTCGCTTTTGTCCCAGCATCAGGGTCAGTTACTACATCCCAACCTCAAGACCCTTTGCCTGGCAGCGTGGCTCTTCAAAGAAATTTGATTTCCTCTAGTCTTCCCAAGCAAGTTTTGGATGTTCTTTTGGAAGCTAGACGGCCTAGCACTAGGAAATCCTATGCCTCTAAATGGAAGAGGTTTTGTATTTGGATGCAGGGCCGAGGCTCGGATCCTCTGGTACCTGATCTCTCTTCTATTTTGCTTTACCTTTCAGAACTTTTATCTAAAGGACTTTCCTTTTCTTCCATTAAATTCATGCTTCTGCTATTTCTGCGCATTTCAGTTCTGATCCTCCTGTTTTTTCTCATCCTTTGGTGAAGCAATTCTTGAGAGGGGCTAAAAATTTGCGGCCTCCCAGGACCCCTCCTGTCCCTGCCTGGGATCTTAATTATGTTTTGGAAAAATTGACTTTGTCTCCTTTTGAGCCTGCTGCATCTTCAGATATTAAGTTTTTATCATGGAAGACTGTTCTTTTATTGGCATTGACCTCTGCCAGAAGGGTCTCAGAGTTGCAAGCTCTCATGGCTGTGGAACCATACCTTATTTTCCATCAGGACAGAGTATCCTTGAGGACCAATCCTACTTTCATGCCTAAGGTGATTTCGAAAGTGGCTTTAAGTCAGACAATTCACCTTCCTACTTTCTTTCCAAATCCTCAAAATAAAGGGGAAAGGATTTTGCATTCACTGGATGTGCACAGGCAGTTACGATTTTACCTGGACAAGACTAAAGAGTTCAGAAAGTCTAATCAATTGTTTGTTTCTTTTGCCTCCAGTTCTCTTGGAAAACCTATTTCTAAACAGACTATTTCCAAATGGATTGCTTATGGAATTAGATTTTGTTACACTCATCATGGGAAACAGTTACCAGGTACCATTAGAAGTCATTCTACTAGAGCAGCTGCCACTTCTACAGCTTTCCTCAGAGTCCCTACCAAGGATATCTTGGAAGCGGCCACATGGAGTTCTGTGCATACTTTTTCCAAGCACTACAAATCTCCCCCTGTTTTCTAAGACTAGGGCAGGCTTTGCCTCTGCTGTTTTGCAGGGTATTCTTGCCTCCCCTTCTTCTATCTAAAGCCTCCTCCCCTTTTACTCTGCTTTGGGATTCCACCCTACAGTTATGACTGCAACAGTGAAACACGAAGAACATAGTACAGTTGTGTACACCTACCATAAATGTAGATGTTCGAGTGTCTTCACTGTTGCAGTCAGGGTTTCCCTCCCTCCTATCCCCTCTTTTTTCTCCCTTTTCCTTTTTTGTGGTGTATTTGTGTTTCCTGGTTGGATTCATTTTTGTTTGTTGGGGACGTCTGACATCTAGGGCAAGAAAGGCTGGAGAAGATGGCGTCAGCTGAGGGCTATGTACCAGAGCGTACTGACGTCAGGGTACTAGCTTGTACAGCCGACGCTGGACCCAGACTTTGGGATTCTGGCCGACCTCGGGCTGCCTGCCGGCAGGAGCACCCTACAGTTATGACTGCAACAGTGAAGACACTCGAACATCTACATTTATGGTAGGTGTACACAACTGTACTTTCTCTAGATAAAATAATAATGGGTGTAATGATAAAACAAGATATGGTTGTCCTCAAATGCTGATGACAGATGTAAGAGAATCAAGATGGAATAACAACAATGGTCCCTTCCTATTAGAAGGTTATTAAATAATATAAACAGGGCAGTCTCAGTAATATGCCTGGACCAATAACCAGAGTAGAATTGACCAATTATCTCAGCTATCTTCATCCGCTCATTTTGTCTAATTTTCTGCATGGGCTTGGAGCATTGTGGAAGTCTTGCTATGTCTTTGTCTCAGTTCAGTGCCACTGTCCTCTACCTTCTGTGCTCGTCTCTTACTGCTGCAGGTATTTTTCTCATGCATACAGTCCAGCTCTTTGCTGGACATGCTTTTTACCGCTTGCCTTCTTCCTTTGTGTCCCAAATCATCTTCACCAAATTGTCTTCTGCTTTCCTACACCTGAATTATCATAATCTATTATCTTTGTTCTTCTCAGCAATTACAGATGCTCTTTCTTCTACTCTGAGGTTCTCATTTGTTCACCTGTGCCACAGTGTGCATCCTACCATTCATGTTAGGTACTTCATAATCTGTCTTCCTCAAATGCCCAGGTTTCTGTAGCATACAGTAGTACTGGTTATACCACTGTTTTGTACACCTTACTTTTAAGCTTCTTTCACTTTCTTCCATCACATACTACCCCAACGCTGTGTGTGAGTTAGCTGGCACAGACTTCCTTTCTCTTTGACTTCCTCTCTCAGATACATTCATTTCTATCTCAATTTTCATCTTTTAATTCCCCCTATTTGCTGCCATGGCAACTGTCTTATATGTGCCCAGTTTCATTCCATATGCTTTCAGTTTTGTATTCCATTTCCCTATCTTCCTGAAGTTCTTGTTTGGAGTCTGCTTATAATTGCGCATAATCTCCATACAGCAGCTTTGTTAATCTGTCTTCTCTGAGCTGTTTGCTAATGTAGTCCATCAGCAGTATGAACAGCAGAGGGCTCGGAGCTGAACCCTGATACACACCCACATCCACTGGGAAGGCCCTCTGTGAGACCAAACACAGTTTGTACTTGTCATTTGGTCCCCCTACATATCCTGCACTAATTCTAACAATGTTTCTGGGACACTGAACTATCACAGACCTTTCCAAATCAGCTTGTATGAGACCTTGCCATATTTTCTGCAAGTCTAGGAATGACAAGTCGGATTCTTTATCTGCCTTTTTCTGAGCTATCTTTCTCACTGCAAACATTGGACTTGTTATGTTGCATCCTAATCCAAATGCTCATCACTCATACTACTTTCTAACTACTTTGTGTATTCTTTTATCAGTTGCCTTTTGCAGCTTTTTCATGCAGTGTTGCAGGAGTCTAATACTTGTAAACTGCCCAAAGTTGGAAATGTCCCCTTGCTTCTTGTACGCACTGGCACTGCAATGGTTATGTTCTGGCAATCTTGAGTGTGCCTTTCACTTTATACTGCTATGATTACCCTATGGAGCTATTCTCCCTTAACCCTCCCAAAAATGTGATCATTTCTGCCATGACCACATCTGAGCCTACTACTTTCCCTGAGTAAATTGTCTTGGTGCCAGTCTTACTACTACTGTTCTGGGCATGTCTTCTTCTTTCACTGTAGGCTATGGTATTGTGACAGTACAGCTACTGTGTGTTTTTTCTTCATTCATAAGCTGCAGGAAGTAATCCTTCCATCTGCCTTTGATGTCCTATGGACTAGTTAGCAGATTATTGCTGGCATCCCATATGAAGGATATCTGACTATCTCCTTTACTTATTTAGTTTTTTTGCTTGCAACCTGATATAGTTTGTGCCATCTGGTAAGTCACTTTTCAGAAGCTGGGTGCTTTGTGCTTTGCTGTTGAAACAGTTCTCTTCACCTCTTTGATAGCCAACTAGTAATTCTATCTCCACCTTTTTTTGTATTACTACTTTCTTTTGATAACTCTCTGGACTACTGCATTCCAACGTCAGCTTTCCTTATGTACTTTATTTCCATACCTAGCTAAGCTGCATATGTGTCCCATAGTCCTCGCACATGCTGTTTAATGATTACTAGAGATCTCAGTAACTTTCAGAAAAGGATCCTGACCTTCTCATGAACCTTACTAACAGTAGGGAGGTTTGAAGGTATGTCTAATTATCTAGACTGTCATTACCCTAACTTGCATTCCTCGAGTATGAGAGCAACTCCGGACTCACTTAAAAGTTGTGGAATCACTCCATAAAGGACAGTATGTCAGTCTAGTAAATGACCAGATGGAAAACATCCATGTAAGATGTCACAAGTCTTGGATGGACAGTGGTCTAGTTCATAGGTGGCTGTATACATTACAGAGACCTATATAATCAAAACATCATAGCTGGGGATATCAAACTCAGACCAAGACCTGTTACACTGGACTGAACCATCACAAGCCTCTTTGAGAATACTTGGATGAAAGCTAGATTGGAGGTAAGCATAGAAGCAAAATATCTAGCAGCAATATTGCATTCTTTAGCACATGAAAACATCCTGGTGGCAAGAGAGGATGCCTAAGCCTAGAGACCATGCAGAAGAGTGCTATTCGAAGCTTTACTGTGGCTGTACTTTCCTAATAAAGAAAGAAATCTCTTTCAGGTTATCTCAGAGTCTGAGTAATGTCTGTCCTCTAGCTGTTGATTATTCTATGTACGAATTTTTTATCTCTTCATTTTAGATCATGTGACTGAAGATCGTACATCTACATACCGACACAAGATGAACAGGAATACATAACTTGGGGCTAAAGAGGAGTACATTATGAACCCTATTTTATGCCTTGCCAGCCTCATTAACATGTATTACACTGAACCCCTGCAAGTGGTGATGGACAGTGGAAGCTACTGAATCAATTGCCACACTATTTGGGTTCTTGCATACCATCATATCCTGGTATGGTATGGAGGTGCAATCCAAGAAAAATCCATCAAGAAGTAAATGAGGCAGTGAGCACACCATTAAACTTAGTCAACCTCCAAATCATTTATTTTCAAATCCAGGTGGTAAACCATGTCCAGCATATGACAATAAATTCGGGTTACAGAGATGAATAACTGTAACTGTAAAATTTTATCTTTTTTGAAAAAAATTTCTGGTAATATTTTGGAACCTGTGACTTATTAAAGGTATTATAAGTACAGTAAGGTTAATGTTTCAGAACCTGGATGAGCATGATGACTGATTCAAAATCTATTGAGGCCCTCACCCCATCAACAACCCAAAAACAAAAGGCAAATACGATTTTATTTTTCTTTTGAAGACATGAAGATAATTTAAAAGTGATTTTTACACACACACACGCACACACACACACACACACACACACACACACACACACACACACACACACACACACACACACACACACACACACACACACCAAGGCTGTTTATGAAACACAGGAAAAAATTAAAATGGCAGCCCTGGCCACTGAAATGCCAATAATTTCCCCTCTATTCTCCTGATGAGAATAAAAAGTTAATCTCAACAGACTGACTACAGAAGCAAGTCAGAATATATTTAAAGGGGGGAGTAACTTGGTCTTAAATGATGAAAGTTTTTGCAGTCTAAAAATACAAGCATCACATATGACACAGGAAATTTTTATGCATTTCAGTAGATACACAATTATGCTGTACCAGTGTATTGCGCCTGTTGACAAGAGTAGCAGTATTGAATAAAGAATTTGTCCTCTATGCATATCAGTTATCAGTGTATCTTCTACATGTGGGGATAAAGGATTTAAAAAATTTACTGGATAAACTTAAGGCATCCTTCTAAGAATATGAAAAAGGTCTCACCTTTAGAATATTGCTATTACAAGATTCTGCCCCAAAGAAAATTAGTTGAATAGCCTTGTCAATTACTTGAAAGATAACCTTCAGTGACTAGAAAAACAAATGGGAAGAAGTAATGTAATCATTAGTAGTCTAGACAAGGACTACCCTGATCTGACAATACAGGAAACGTTTAACCATGTAGATGGACCTGCTAAAGTGCTTTCATCATATATAATAAAATACACAAACAGCGGGTTGCCTTGATCCATGAGGCCATCCATTGAAGCTGAATTATGTCAAATCTCTCACTGTATTTAACGATTTCCATTTAGGTGCTGAAGAGCAAAGGCAATTGTGTGACAGGGCTATAACTTATGAATTACTGCAGACCTTCTGCCACTTGAACCAACTCATCAGGCATTATTGAGGTTCTTAAAATGGAAGACTGTTTTACTCGCTCCCCTTGATTTCTAGGGGAGTAGATGAGTTGCAAGCTGTTACCGTGAATCAAACCCTACATCATTTTTACACGGGCAGGATTTATTTGAGTACTACCCCTTTTATGTCTAAAGTGGCATCAGAGTTTACTTCAAGACATATTAATCTTACTGTCCTGTTTATAGAACCCAGGAAGAAGTAGAAAAACATTCTTCACTCTCTGGATTTTTACAGGCAGCCCAGATACTACCTAGACAAAACTCAAGCCTTCAAGAAAACAGATCAGCTGTTGGTCTACTATGAAAGTAGGAAGAAAGGGCAAATATTTTTACAACATACCTTTTCCAGGTGCTTGTCTCATGCTATTGTTTTCTGTTACACTCCCCTTATTCTACTTCAGTCAGGGTTGGGGCCCATTTCACAAAGTATTTAGCTTTGGTGGTATTTTAAAAACGGATGGACTCAAGTATTTTAGAGGCAGCAACTTTGTTCTCCATACATACTTTTAGAAAACATTACAAACCAAATTTTTTTTTCCAGGTCCTAAATATGCTTTGCATAAAAGCACCTTAATTGCACAGCCAGTCCTTGTTGCAAGAAAATATTGAGTTTGAGAAATGTGCTAGTGAAGAGCTCTGAAACTCTGAGCAGTTCAGTTAGCTTTGATTCATTTTACCTTGTCTGGAAAGTTTATTGACATTAGTTTATCAACTTGCTTGTTTTTTATCGCATAACAGTGCAATTCTGAAAAGGTAAGTTAAAAAACATGAAATGTGCACCAGAATAAATCAAATCTTTGTAACAATAAATGCATTTCTGTAATTGGAATTCATATCCAAGATATACCATGTTTCTTAACCAGCCTAAATATTTTGCAAACTGTTAACCAGAGATGAGCAGATGATGATCTGTGTCTGCCAGTAATTTGGGGGTGGGGTGAGGGTAGTTTTAAGAGAGTGAGTTTGTATCGCATCATGTTACGGTGCCATTGAATATGTACATTATTTAGTACTGAGACTTTCAGGAAATCTATAGGCAGATTGTTTAACGGATATTCATAGTAGGATGCAATGATTGCAAAAAACGATTGCTTAAGAATGATAGATCCACCATTTTTTACTCTGACCGTGTTAATAATTTATGGTCTGTCTAAAGTGCTATCTTTAGCAATTAAAGTGAATTGTATTTTACAAAGGAAAAGCAATAGACTGATGATTAGAGTATGCTGCTTCAGCTTTCAATCCACTTATCAACTGGCAGTGCTAACCGGAATGTAAATCAATGTTATGGACTGCATGTCTCACATGCCATACTGAAAGACAGAATATCTTTTACTTTTGTGATTAAAAAAACTTTGTTTTATAATCATTTCATATTGTCAGGAGTGTCATGCAAAAGTGTATTGTTTCACAATACAAAAACCTCTCATAATTGTCAGTAGTGTCATGGAAAAGTGAAATATTTCCAATAATCTTTCCTAATATAAAAGCATGTCATAATTATCATTGGTGACTTCAAAAGTTGTAATACTTCAGTAAACATGCATTATATATACACTAAAAACAATGAGCATTTGTCTACAATCGCATGTAATCCAGACTTCTTCAGAGCTAACGGAAGTGGCAGCACATCATTTCCTTAAATATTTTGTACAATTAAAGCAATAACTGTTCCTTAAACTTGCCATTCATCTAATGTCAGTCATTGAAATTTATTTAATAAAAGTGAAGCCGATATTAACAATTGATTCTTATAAAAATGCAATTTCAAATCTCAAGTATATTTAAGTAATTGTGACATTCTATAAAATTTGAAGTGTGGTAAGTGATTAATTTGTTCTGTAAAAGTCTGTATTACATTTTACAAAAGCTACCTAAACTTTCAAACAAGTGCTCAACATTTTTTACCGTATTTATCAATAAAGATAAGCTTTACATATGAAAATGTCTGGTGGTCTGCACTTCATTACCAACAGTATCGTACAAAGATGTAATAATTCATATATTGTCAGTCATAATACAAATGCGTGTCGTAATTGTCACTAGTATCATGAAAAGGTGTAATATTTCATGTATTCTTGTCTTACAGCAAAAGTATGTCATAATTATCAATAGTATCTTAAAAAGTTGTAATATTTCATGCATTGTTTCATAATACAAAGCTATGCCATAATTGTCAGTAGTGTCTTGTAAAGGTATATATTTCATGGACTTTAATTTAGATTCTGAGACTAGGCTTATTGTTGCATTCCCGTGTGTGTGTGTGTGTGTGTGTGTGTGTGTGTGTGTGTGTGTGTGTGTGTCTGTGTGTGTATGCTAACATGTTCTACTTTAATAAAACACTATATGATTTCTGTTTAGCATAGTGAACATATATTTGAGTGCGCACACACACTTTTAATTAGCTAGTGCAAATTCACAATTATCCAAAAGTGGAATAGCAAAACTGTAGGGATCTCCCCCCCCATATTAATTTCAGCATTTTGATTATGTATGTGACTGTTTTCTCTGTTGCTACCAATACTGTCTGCTGGCATGTTTTTTTGAGAAACATGATCCTCTCTCAATTCCTAGGTTTCATTTATTTACACATGTATAATTGTTTTTAACAGCTGTTTTTCCTTCATAGGAGTTGCATCCGTTTGTTTTTATCTTCCTTATAGTAAAAGTCTCTTGCAGGGGTTAGATCATTTACTAGTAATCCACTACTTAAACCTTCACCCTTCATGCTTCCGTTTACTGTAGTTTTACTGTCCTGGGCTTTTGACAGCACTATCTGCCCAAAACAGTTTGTGTAGCTTGCAGTTATAATGATTATTTAAACTGTGCCTTTCTTAATCTAAAAATGATACACCATTATAAGCAGCCACTGTTTCATTTTTGCACCATCCTTCCATTGCTTAATCATTCTATGTCCTTAGGCTAACTTATGATATGTAGGGTCTGTGCCTGATCTGATCCGATGTGAATAATTGCTGTTGTTTCCCTATAATCTATGAGTAGTTTACAAGGAATGTTCACTCACTTTTGTAGCCCCTGTTTCTATATCTGACAAATTTTAATCTCCTAAGCTTTGAAACATTGGAAAACATGCATCACGTATCAGGAACACACACCTTGGAGGGCATGCATCACATATAAGGAACAGAAACCTTGCCATGCATGCATCTCTTATAAGAAACAGAAACCTTTGTAAGCATGCATCACATATAAATAACATGAACCCATGGTGAGCATGTATCACATATAAGGAACAGAAACCTTGGAAAACATGCGTCATGTATAAGGAACAGAAACCTTGGTGAGCATGTATCGCGTATAAGGAACAGAAACCTAGGTGAGCATGTATTGCATATAAGGAACACAAACCTCGGACAGCATGCATCATGTATAAGGAGCATATTCATACCATATGACCCAAATACAGATGCATGACAGTACTCCACCTGTTAACCTCATCTAGTATGGAGATATTATTTTTCCTCTCAACTCTAAGGTAGTTTGTACATCGGCAACAAACTGGAAGTAGAATTGTTACCATGCATGTGCTATTCTAAGTCTGTCCATTGTAGCAATAATATATTATGATGTCTTGAAGAATAAATACCACAATCATACATTATGTTTTGTTAGATTTACTTAGTAAAACATATATATATATATATATATATATATATATATATATATATATATATATATATATATATATATATATATATATATGTATATATATATATATATATATATATATATATATGTGTATATATATATATATATATATATATATATATATGTATATGTATATTCACACAAGGGATATGCCACTCGGTGCACAGCTAGGTGGCTTTGAGTTCCAAAATGAAAATAAGTCAACTGCAGAGAGCAGCTGTATCCTCTAAAACAACATGTCTAACCTATGGCTCTTGCAGGCTTTTGGATCATTATTCTGCTCACCTCATTGATGGGTGATAGATAATGAATACAGAGTAGTAGAAAGTAAGATGGGAAATGAGCAGTTCAGATGCAGATCAGGATACAGCACAACTGACCCGATGTTTGCAGTGAGGCAGATACTTGTGAATAAGCTAGAAGTGAGGAGAGAGTCCAAATAGGCATTGCTAAACTGGGAGAAAGCATATGTCAAGGTGCCAAGAAAGCTGATTTGGGCAGTCCTGCAGTGGTTCAAAGTCCCAAAAACATTGCTAGAATTAACGCATGCTATGTGCAAGGACCCAGTGACTCAAGTACGAGCAATGTTATGTCACATAGAGTGGTACCCAGTGGAAGTGTGTGTGCATCAGGGTTCAGCTCTTAGCCCTCGCTGTTCATACTGGTGATTGATTACATTAACAAACGGGTCAAGGGGACAGATCCAAAGTTGCTGTATGCAGATGATGTGGCATTACAGGCAGACACTGAGCAAGACCTTCAGTAAGGGATAGAGGAATGGAATGCAAAACTGAAGGCACATGAGATGACACTGAGTACAGCTAAGATGCATGTAATGGCAACAAACACATGAGAGAAATGAGAAGAAGCTGAGAACTGAGAGAAAAATGGAAACAGTGAACATGTTAACAGCTTCACGTATCTGGGAGTGGTGGTTCAAGAGAAGAAGTCTGAATGAGGAGGTCAGAGCTATGATCAGAGGGGTTGCAATCCAACAGACATAGCGTATCAGGTGTAGTCTGTGACAGAAGAATGCCAAATAAGCTGAAATGTAAGGCGTAACAATCAGTGGTGCAACCAGTACTACTGTGTGGTACAAAAACATGGGCAGTAAAGGCAGTGCAGTTGGAGAAGCTAGAGGTGATAAATATGATGGGCCTGGGATGTAGGATGCACACTGCGGCAGATGAAGAAATGAGGGCATAAGGGTAGAGGCCAAGGTAGCTCAAATTGTGGAAAACAGAGAACAGATTGCAGTGGTTCAAGCACATGTGCAGAAGAGCAGCAGACAATCTGGTGAAGAAGATTTGGGACAGACAGGAAGGTAAGATGAAACAATGGTGCACAGCAAAGAGGTGAATTGTATGAGAGAAGATCTGTGACAGATGAGTATGAGTGTCAGAAGTTAGCTGATGGCACTGAATACAGATGGTGACATTTGACGACACCCCAGCCCCATGTAGAAAATGGGTAAAAGGGCATGGATGATGATTCTCTTCACCTTAGCCTATCATACTGAACTCTGTGTGACACAGAACTGTAGCGTGGTGTTCCTAAGTCATTCATTTTATGCACTCTTCAGTAAGTGATTGCTATGTAATAGCCAGGTTTCTAAAGCCTGACTAGCCACTGTTACCTTAACTTGGCCACAATTCCCTATTGTGTATAAGCACAGGGTTTCCTGAATTTGGCTCTTTACCCATTAAATGCTGTCCTGGAATCCATTTTCTTTTAATGTTTTGTATAGCCAACATCATTTCCTTCATCTAGACCAATTTGCCAGGAGCAGCATTTCATATTGTTGGGTTATACTGATGTCTTCCATTTGCACCTGAGTTTACATTTTATGTATTGTTAGCAAACATAGAAGGCACCTCTGCAACCTTTTAATTTCTTAATTTAAGAAAGATGAAGCTGTATGCAACTTAGCATTTTATTGTGCTGTTCATAGGTGTATACTATGATAATGGCCGTAGAGCCTATATAAGCCTAGCCCAAGAAGATTCCCTGGCATCATGCCACCCAATGTTAGTTCCCAGTCACTCTGTCAAGCAAGGTCACTGAACTGATCCCCGTGGTGAACTTCCTATTGCACACTTACTCGTCAAGATTTCTCTTAAAGAGGGCCAGTTAAGTGCTCTGCTTGACGTGAATGGGAAATTTGTTCTAGAGTATGGGAAGTCTCTATGTTAGGAACCTGTCCCTCCAGCAGGTTCTGTTTATTGTGATAGTGAGGTTAAGTTCCCTGGAGAGTGTGGCACAAAGGGTTTGGGATTTCTTTAGGTGTAGCATATCTAGCAGCTCTTGGTCAGACATGGCTTTGTGGGTCAAGCAGTGATCACCTCTAAGTAGGTGATAAGAGACAGTATAGCTGGAGTTTTTTTAGTCTGTCTGTATAGCGCATGTGTCTCAAGCCTAAGATCCTCTTAGTGAGGTATTTTTGTGGCCTTTCCAGTTGTTGTAGGTGACTAGTGAGGTACGTACCAAATGGGGCGTTTTATTCTATAATAGGTCTAATAAGGGATGAGTAGAGAGGGATTATGACCTCTCTCTTCCTGGATGAGAAACCTTTTGTAATGAGATGTGCCACATAGGACCTTCTGAGTACAGTGGCAATGTGGTTAGCAAAGGAGAGGTTTCTGTCAACCTGTGTCCCCAAGTCTCTTATCACACCTTCAGTGTTTAGTGGACTACCACCTGTGTGGTAGTTCATGGGCACCGAATTTTTCCCAAAGGGAATGACAGTGCACTTTTTGACACTGAGCTTAAGACCATGGTAATGGCACCAGTCATTGGTGTCAGTGAGGCCTTTTTGTAGAATGTCTGCATCAGTTGGAGAATCAGTAATGGCTCCCAGTTTGCAATCTGTGAACTTCATCAGCCAGAGTCCCTTTGTGTTGGCTTGAACTTCAGAGAAGTAGATGCCAAACAGGAGAGGCCCAAGGATCGATCCCTGTGGGGGACACCACTTGTAACTGATCAGTAGTCAGATTTGGAGCCCACTACTTTCACATTGTGGGCTCTATCAGTGAGTCAGTTGGCAACCCATCTTATGGGTCTATATAAGAACACCGAGCATTCAAAATGTCGAGTGTTCCATTATCGAACCCTACCAATCGAAAATACCAAACATCGAATGTTCAGAACAGTGAATTTGTTCCTAGGAAAATAATTTGCTGTTCCAAAACACACGCACACACAACACAAGCGCACCAAACAAACAGCAATCCACACACATACACCTAAAATCTTACACCTAACCCTACATTAAAATATAAACACACCACTAACTATCCATTTAACTTAACCCAAACCCTAACCCTAAGGTCCGTCACATTCGCACACTCACCTCACCTGCACCCAAACCCACCCTAACCCTTATGTCCACACAATTGCACACATACCTAACCCACGCCCTAACCCTCATGTCCACACAATCACACACATACCTAATCCACACTCAATCGCACACTTACCTGAACCCGACCCGTAACTTTCCAACAGAGTGCTGAAAATACCAAAGCATTTGCTGAAATGGGGTTGATATTAGAACGCTCGACATTTTAAATGTTCGGTGTTCTAATATAGACCCTCTTATTACATAGGGGTTTATGCCTAGTTTAGTGAGTCTATCTATGATTCCTGAGTGAGGGATGGCATCAAAGGCCTTGGCAAGATCTAGGTAGGCTTTGTGAACTACCTTGCCCTCATCCACAGCTCTGGTGACAGACTATAAGAAGTCCATCAGGTTGAGCAGGCATGATCTACCTTTCACAAACCCATACTGTGTGGGGTCCAGAGTTTGGACATTCCCTATGTCCTTATTTATAAGGTCCATGATGATGCGCTCTATAGCCTTGCATATCAGACTTGTCTGGCTAAAGGGGTGGTAGTTCCCAGGGTTTGTAGTCACTCCTCCTTTGTGGAGTGGGATTGACCATAGCAGTGTGCCATTCAGTAGGAACAAAGCCTGAAATGAGGCTGAGATTGAAAAGGGTACTCTGGTGTGGTGCCAGTTCACTTTGTAATTCATGTGGAACACAGCCAGGGATGTTATCGGGTCCCATGGAAACTGTATTCTTGGCTTTGGACAGTGCGGTTTTTACCTGTGTAGCCATGATAATAGAGAATTGGCATTCCTCAGGTATTGTGATAGGCCCTTTATGGGGTGAATAGGGGGTAAAGTTTGCACTGAACCTGTCAGCCAATATGTTGGCAATATCAGTTGGTTCTGTATATGTATTGCCATTGTGCTGTAACTCAGAGCAGATCTGAGCATTGCCATGTAGATTCTTGACATAACTATAGAATGCATTGTGGTTCTCTTTAGAATCTGCAGCAATTTTGTTTTCATAGCTAGCTTTAAAGGATTGAGGATTTGATGAGGGATCTCAGTGTTTTGCTGAGGCTAACAAAGGAATTTTTCCAGTCTTGGGACATTCTGCAACAGTTTTTTCCTTCTGCCAAGCTGCCATGTCCTGTACTTCAGGGACTGAAACGTTCATGGTTATTTGAATCCAGTCATCTTGGTCTGCTCATTATCGACTAGTTCTCTATTCAACATATAATATGATCAGCCATGTTTGGTCCTGCAAGAAACTAAACGTCTGAGTTTGGCAGTTGTCTTATGTACATTAACCTTTGGCTCTCACATCAGTTCTCTGATTCTTCCTTGTCAATATTCCTTGCTTAGAAAGACTTCCTTAAGGTGGACAATAGTACACACGTAATAAATACATGCTTGGATCAATTCATCTGGTGTAACAGTGAAAACATTGTTATAAAATGCAAAAGCAGTATACCTTACCACAAAAACTGATTGATAGTTTTAAATTATTTCATGAACAATAGCAGCTCAACTGCATGCACACCTTCATATACCTCTGCTTCTAACAGCTATTTATAGGCTCTACCCATAACCATATCAGGGAGTGTGTCATCTCTAGGATTCTGTCCTGAGCTATGAGACTTTCTTTAAATGAATGACATTGTAATACAGAATCGCCATATTCATGTACTGCTTGTGTTGCATGCATGCATGCATGCATGCAGTGAAATAGATCACAGACCTTTACTAAATACAAACATTTTGATTATAAAGATAGGAGAAATGATTTTGAGATACAAGTTTTATACTTTCTGAATGAAAGCTCTGGTGCTTGTCATATTTTACCAAATTAGTCTATTGATATGTTCCAGGTAGGACAAATTAATTATATCCTTTGCCTGATGGCCATTAATGTAAAGTTTTAGTGTTTCCATCTCACAGTCTTTGCATGTACTGGATGTGCTTGTTTAAAGATAAGTCTGGAATCTGTTGATTGTTCCATGCCTCTCCCCAGATAGAGTTTTCTAAACTATCTGTATTTTTCTGGCTATCCTAAACTATTCTTATTTTAAGGGACCTCATCTTTGATTCATGTTCCGTTTCAAATATTGCTTGCATGATTTTTACCCATTGCTTCCTGTGCCGAAACTGTTACCACAAATTGCTGCAGTACAATACCATAAGTCAGCCAGAATTTCCTGCCGTTTATTAGCCTTCTCCCATAGTGCTGTACCTTTATGGCTGATCTTTTGATTCTTCATCCTTTACCACAAGCAGGCATATACAGATGTGTAGAAAAATATTTTTAGGAAAGGGGCATCTCATGATGTCATATTTTTTCTGTTCTTGTTCTGATACAGTTTTTTGTATTATAGTATCAGTTATTTTTTATGTATTTATAGTATATTTAGAATTATGATCAAATTCATTTGTTTTATAGTTGAATTATCTTTAATTTAATGTTGTCTTTGTTTTTTGTGAATAGACTGATTGTTCTTTGGCCAGTAATATAATCTTTTGATTAGCTAGTTAAAAATCTATGTTTTATTTTATATACTTGCTTTATTTTAAATTTTTCATTTCAAAAATAAGATGCATCCTGGAAGGACATTTGCACAACACACATTCTGGAGAACATTATTGGGCTTAGAGAATGGGCTATATCCGTTAAATGTTTTGTATTTGTTTTTGTTTTTAATTACTATATATAAAATATTTTGATGTAGAATAGTTCCTTTGTCAACCCTTTCAAACTTGCTGTAGTATATGCTGGCAAATCATTGGGGGTTGAAGTCTCTGAATAATAAGTTACAATTGAGTTTCAGACTTTATCATAGCTCTCAACGAATCGGGCACAAATCCAGAAGTAATGAAGACTTTTAAAATATTAATACTGTTGACTTGAGACATTGACAGAATAAGAAAATGTGACTCGATGTATATTTTCTGAAGCAAAAAAATAAACACTTTATAACACTGTTTTTTGCCTTATCTTTTGCTGGTAGTTCACCACCTTTTCTCCAAAAGTCACCAGTTTTAGGAGGGATTATGGAAGGCAGATATAAAATCTAAGTCAAAATCAGGGGTGTCACTGAGCTGACAGCTATGGTCTTCATATCCTGCAGAAAATGCATGCTAACATAAATCCTGTTATTTTATCAACTTTCTAATTTTATAAGAGCAATATTTAAACATTTTCAGCCTTCTGTCCCACCATAATTTTAAGTGAGCTGCATGAACTGCTCGATCTCAATCTCTCTCTTTCTTGCGCGCACACACACACACACACACTTACAGACACATGTGCACACACACGTAAACTTTTTTCTTTTTTTTTAATTATCCATTTTGTTTTAATTTTAGTCATTAAACAGCAAAAGCACCGCTTAGCAAGCATAAGATAATGGCTTGATCAATTTCAGTCCCACTTTCATGCATGCATACACACATATAAAATAGCAACACACACAAACGCCCACTTTTTTTCTTTTTTTTGTTTGTATTTTACACTCTCCAAACATCATAGCCACTGCTTAGTGGTTGTAAAATAATGAGAGCAGTTACCTCCATTAGGCTCTGAGGTTCACGGCAACTTAATGTGCTGCCATGAATTGGTGGACTCATTCTTCAGCTACGGCAGCTTAATGTGCTGCCATGAAGTGGTAGACTCACTCTTCAGCTGTCATTAACTGCACGTTAACATCCTACTTGACAACATTTATTCTCCAATCAGATAGGTGATGTACAGGTTGTCCATTCCCTAATTTGCATTTATGTGATGTCAAGCAAAGGATATTGACACATATTATGTGTAAAGGATGCGTTTAAACCGAAATATCTATACAATGTACAGGAAGTATAATTTTATGAATGCTTCATGTCAGATCTTCCATTAATGAACTTTATGTACAAACTATCAGTAAAGAACCAACATGAGCAGACACTGAAAAAATTTTATCCATTTTGTCACAATGCTCTACACAATATAATTCTGATAGCAGCAAAATAATTATTACTAACTTATATTTTTTCTATCCCTAAATGCCATCATGGGACAGACTTCCTGACCTGATCTTCTTTTCTTGGAAAGCTACTTTTTGCCTGTATGCTAAATGCCACCAAGACTAGATGGGAAGTATAATCCTAATGAGTGAATGAACAAAATGTCCATTTTCTTTAAGACTTTTTTTCTCTGTGTGTGACAGTAGTAGTAACTGGTTACAGTTTTCACTTTCAAATGACCATATTTAAGTTCTGTGTGTTGTATTTTATGTAGTGTGTATGCTAGGCCTTCTTTTTTAACTTGAGCACAGGGTTGCTAGCTAAACATGTATGATTCAGAACCTTGTATTACTTGTAGTTTCTGGGAATCGCTTACAGTAGTTTACTAGCAAAACAGAAGAGAATACTTTGAAAAATACTGGTAAACTGACCAGTAAAAATATGATGGAGAGAGATTTTTTTGAGTAATGACAATAAAATGTGAAGACATTCGCATTGAGTATTTGAGGCATATAGGGTATGCATATTATGACATGGCATATGACCCACATTTACACTGGCTGCACACACTTTACAAACAGTGGGTTTGGGGGTGAAATGCCCCATCTACGGTCAGGATGGTTTAGTGTCTGGATTCTTTTCTCTTCCATCTGTCTTTCTTTGAATGCTGCTGAGAACAAGGGGAGCAATTGAAATTGGCAAATGGTGGGAATTTGTGTAGGTAAGGAAGAAAAACATAAGGGAAGAAAAATGGTAAAAACAATGGCTTTTCACAGAAGCATGCTCTCCTTCAAAGGCGGAAAGGAGCATCACTGACATATGTGCTGCAGATACCTGTGAGCTATATTAATGCAGTTACTTTTTTAAAATCAGGATGTTCCTCTTGTAGAATTGTGTGCACTAAAACTGAATTATGTTTATTCTTAAGTATTAAAATGCTTTAATACCTTTATTGCATGCCTTGTATTTAGACCATGAACATCTATTTGGTAAAAAAAAAAAAAAACAATTTTCTGAAAGAATAGATAATT
This sequence comes from Protopterus annectens, assembly GCF_019279795.1. Taxonomy (NCBI): domain Eukaryota; kingdom Metazoa; phylum Chordata; order Ceratodontiformes; family Protopteridae; genus Protopterus; species Protopterus annectens. The sequence goes on along the minus strand of NC_056739.1, from coordinate 1,552,116,636 downwards.
GTAAATTTATAAAGCTTTTTATCAATGTTACTGAAGTTTCTTTTTTTTTTCCAATTGTAAATGCATTTAGTCACTCCTCTGTTTTAAAATTTTAGAAAAAATGTATGAGCACACAAACTTTTTTTTTACGCAGTAATTTTCTTATTCATTCTACAAACGCAAGGCTTCCTGATGCGTTCAGTATCTGCGTGCATCTCTTTCGTTGCCATCGCTCTCCAGCTTAACCTTGGTTTGCCTACGAGTCTCTCTTATGAATATAAAAATACCTTTTAGTGTAACCTCTTGTTATCAGAAGGGCAAGAAACACATACCACGTCCTGTAACAGTCGCACACTTTAGGGAATAATACTATAACATTCATACATTAATGACATTCTACTCACCAGAACCGTTTGCATGATATGACAGTGTGAATGTTGTGTGCAGCCTTTCCCCTTTCACTTAACATACTTCGCATTAATCTCTGACCTCTATTACTGGGCAAACTTGCAATGGCAGCAGCCTCTCTCTCCCTGAGAAGACACATCTCATGTTACTCTTCTCTACCTTCTTTCAGTGATGCATCCAGCAGAAAGTGATCTAACCATACCAGTGTCATCTATGATGGCGTACCAAGTTCTTCTAAGTGGGTCAGCAACGCCTCATTGTTCTGCACAAGTAGGAGCAATAGCTTGTATTTAGGGTATTGTACACATTATTTAATGCTGCAATCTCAATCATTTCACTTGCTGCCTCAATGTTATGCTTTGAATGCTTCATTCCCATTATTCTCTGAATAATGGGAGATGAACAGTAATGTTCGTCCTACCAGATGACGTAAATACTCAAGTATTGTCACTTTTCATCTTTTTGTCCCCAAATGTTAGAGAAAATGTCTAGTGCCCCAAAGATACCAGTTCATTTCCTCACCAACTTTATTGTGTCAAGATGCGAGTCAATCAAAGGTGAAATGGCTTAAGCCTTAGGCTGATTAATTTTCAACTGCTGATGTGTTTCTGGTCAGTTGTCAAAAGTTATTTTGGATGACTACCTAAAGGTGCTTTTGCACTAAATTCATAGTACCATCAAAAGGACAGTCTTCTGGAGGAGAACTTGAATATAAGAAACTGATCATCATAATTAATACTCCTACGCGCATGAGATGATATCTGATCTCAGCAGGCACATTTATAATTCTTACTGGTAAAAATCCATTGGTAGAAATGTATACTTCCTCCTCATTTTGTCAGAAACCTGCTCTAAGGTACATGCTGTTTCAGTCCTGTAATTGGTTGTAGCTTTATCCACAAAGTCAATATTGGCCTGTTATCTTTCTTACGTCTGTATACAGAGATCACTTTGTCATCTTGGAGAGTGGCTTTTGCGTCTTGAAGATCCATATTACTGATGTCTGGGAAGTGGATATCCAACCAGTTAAGTTGGTTTGGGCTGGGGTATATGGGTATTTGGTATGTAGCTTCTAAATGTCCTTGCTGTGACCTTGGGAATTGTAGTTTAAGCTGAGTAGGAGAAATTTACTAATTTCTGGTGTCAAAGCATAAGAAAAATCCAGGGTAGGTTGTTTTGCTTGAACCTCCTTTTGTTCAGTTGAGCCAGATTGCCACAAAACCGTCTTCTCCTTTAAAATTGGTATAGAAATATGGATATTCTGGGTGAAAAAAAAAAAGAGAAACTCCATGGGGTTTCACTTCAGGAGTGGTGACTGAAATTTTACTCCTGAAGGAATAGGAGTACCTATGGCATGTCCCTTAGAAGTACAAGTAGGACTGTATTTTCAAATTAGTTTTTCTTTTTACTTTATTTTTGGCGGGGTGAGGGTTTCTCTTTATTCCTAAGTCTAGAGATGGGATTAGTTAAGTAGAGAACATGATCTTATTAGGTTCTTTGCTATGGTGTGCAGCTAATTTCCATAGCTAAGGTCATCACCTTTCAAGACACTAATGTCTTTTATGGCCAGAACAAGACTGAATGTTGGGGTAAGTAGCAGAGACGTGGTTCCACATCAGGTACCCTTTGGACCCCTAGGGCTAATATGTGGAATGAATTAATTAAGTGGAAGGAACAGATATCTAATAGTGTCCTTTGTTTTAGATATGTTTTGCCCATAGAGGTGCAGTGTCTCCCCTCCCATATTTAGTTTGCTAGATAATTCTCAGTAGTGGGACTAAGTGTCGTTATCTGTAAAATCTTTGTCAACATGGCGTACTGCATGTACAGGTCATTCACTTGGAGAACATTGTACTTTTCCTTCCTAACTCATTCTATATGGATTGTTTTACATGCATGCTGGTCCTTTCTATAGTCTTTACCAACATTGTCAGGATTAACTGGGAGAAGATGAACTCTTAGGAAGTGGAATATATAACAAACCGAATGGGAAGTTGATTTAGTCTTGGCGCATTCTTTAAAATTGCTTGGTAATCAATTCCCTGACCTCATTCTTATTTCACAACCAGTCTTTCAGGAGCAAAATTAGCTGCACACTAAATATGTAGCAAGTCTTAGAATTGCTTCATTCCTTCATATGTAAAAGATGGATGCCTTCTGCTTACTGGATATTATTTGAGAAACATCAGCATTTAATCAGTCATGGGCCTTTTCTAAGTCTTTAAAGGGATTTCGAAGTCTAAGAAGTTGGCCAGAATTTTGGCAGGACATACTCAGATCATTGTAAACTGAGATGGTGATTATTGCTTGATTTTCACTGTGATAAAAAGTTACATTAGAATGTACTGCCTTATCCCCTACGCGACTATGACAGTTTCTTAAACTGATGTATAAATGCCTGACTGTAGCTCCCTTTTTCTTCCAATGGTCCACGTTTTACTCTTCTACTTGCCCTACATGATTTGTATTAAAAATTGTCAAACTTTTATTTACTTACAAAAAATAGCACATGAGGATGTGTATTGTGCATTTTTCTCTGTTCAATAAAGACTATAGGATTCTTAGCTTGACAAGTGACAGTGTTACATATTCTGGATTGACACATTTATGTATTTATTTAGTACTTCATGTTAAACACTTCAAATTGTATTTTTATATGTATTCTGTAATCGTGTATTAGATTACTAATGCTTCACTAATTCATTTTAAACACTTTTACTAGTACTGTATAGCACCCAAGAGGTTGAAATAATTTTTGTAATGTTAAAATTTAGATTAAATATTTGTTATAACAACATTTTCAAATTAATAGTAAATTTAGATTTTAAATACTGTATTCATATTTCTGCACAGTCTTAGTTGTTTGACATACCCTGACTTTATAAAGATCTTTGACAAAGCACTGTAACAAAAATCAAAATGAGGTATTGGGAGATGAGGTATAACCATCTTGGCAAGTATTACAAAACAGGGCTAAAAGCTATCCCGAAAAGACTTGAGTATTCAGCACATTATAAATGATGCATACTCTTACATGTCCCTGATTTTGCAAAATGTCCTTCGTTTTGCCTAATTGTTAACCTGTCCCTCATAACATTTTTGATTTTCTGATTAATCACTAAGGATTGCAGTCAGTCAATAATGTCAGATATTTACATCTCATACTTTTGCTCTGAAAATGAATAATGATGCAAAACCTGATGTTTTATTTATTTTTAAGTGACTTACTGTATTATTTATAAATTGTATTTATTTATTATTTGTTGACTGGGAAAGTCAGACTAGGACAGAGCCTATATTCAGCGGAGGCCGGGGAGAAATGCTCCAGATGCATGTCTTTAGAATGTGGGAAGAAACCTGAGTAACTGCAGGAAACCCATGTAAACACAGGGAGAACATGCAGACTCTGCACAGAATGCACCCCAGCTGAGAATCGAACCGGAGAACCTCTTGCTGTGAGGCAACAACGTTAACCTCTGCACTACTACTTCACCATAAATGTACCCAATTTTGTTCTTTGCCTACCCATTATTTTTGCCTTTGTCTGGTTGAGAGGTTATGAAATGATGATTTACTTACAGCTCCTAAAGAAGAAGAAACATACTGATGTCAATGCCTGTAACAACCATTCAAATGCTCCATCAAGCCATTTGATACTTTAACATAACACTATAATTGCATTTGTTGTCCTGTCTTAGTTGATGTGATAGAAGTAAACTTGTAGTATCTCTCCAGTGCATTTATACACAAGTATATGAAGCCAGCTCTGGTGGAATATGAGGCTAAACACTTGAGTATGGTCTAGGCAATCCCTAGGTTTGATTAGTGGCTTGGGTATCTATAGGAGCTGGCCATGGAAGAGGAGGTTGAGCAGCTGCTGCTGGCTTACCCTTTCTGGGGAGTAGGAGGCAGCTCAGGCTAATCCCTTGGGTAACTCCCAGCAGGAGGCCTAGTGTTACACCCATGGAGCATGAGTCTTTGAGCATGCACTGCTTCCATCCATGTGCATGTAGAAGGGTGAGCATGTGGAGGCACTCTCCATATGGCATGCAACAGACAACGGAACTTAGAGAGCTACCACGAGGGAGGGAGTAGCTCACTCCTGTCCTGCCACTTGGCTATCACAGCTGGTGAATGAACAGGATGATTGGGCTAAGTAGGCAGGAATGAATGGGTCATGACGCTTTTACCCAGTGTAATGCATCAATTGGCTACTGGTAGAGTTTTGACCCTCAGATTGTTTTGCTACCCTTCTGCTATCCCAGTAATCCTGCCTTTCCTTCTATATTAAAAAACAGAAAAAGTCATATTAAAATGAAAATTGATACCAAATGTATTTAGTCACTCAAGGGATATTAAAAGAAATGCTCTGGGACACACTGTCTGGTTACTTCTTTATAATGCTGCTGTCTAGCTATAGTTACCAAATCCATAACAGGACAAGTCACATCTTAGTCATAAAATTGCATTACTCTTGCTATACAGCCCACTCAAGATTTAACAAAACATTTCAAAATGATTGCTATTGTTTAAAATAAATAACAAGTATGCAAGTCATTTCCTAAGGGGAATGATAGGTTGGGTAGAAGTAGGAGACACTGACTGCAGTAAGGCATCAGGTTTTAATATAGCACAAAACGTGTCAGTGTTTTCCTGTACCACAAAACCATGCAGGTTGTCAGAACACATTACATTTGTAGCTAAGCCTGAAATATGGTAGAGCCACTGTAGATGCTTATTGTAGACATCGTCAAAGTGAAATCATTGAACTTTGTAGAAGAGGGTGTATTGTAAATGTTAACTTTAATCAAACAAACAACTCAGAAGTGAGATGCCAGTGTCTGATTTCAAAATAAGAGACATCAGGTGGATAATTGATGAGCACTGGACTGATTATCCCATGAACTATATTCCTTTTGTTTGTTTGTGTGTGTGTGGGGGGGGGGGGGCAAAAAGGGAGAGAGTGAAGCAGGGATGCATTCTGTTTTGTGGCAGGGTAAAACATATTTCATGGTATTTCTGGCAACACTTGAATGAAATGGTTACAGATGCTATAGAGAATAATTCTTCTGATGAGGTTTTTGTGGTTCTAGTAGGCACCATGCCAGGACAGAGAGAAAATGGAAATATAACCAATGTGATAGTAGTAAGGTAAAATGTGCACTCTAACTTGTTTTTCATTGTTGGTACTTCTCTAACTCTATTCAGGAGCATAAGTGCTTAAATTAAGATGCATTTTAAATATAAAATGCCATCTTAATTTTCATAACCGTTATTGTTCTTCGCTAATGATCTGGTATCTAGGAGTACAATGATCTAATTTCTTGGTAGTACAACAAGCCCCCACAGCTCAAATTAAACAGCTTGCTACTTCAGATCAGGACAAGACAATTAAGTGAGCAGAGATCATTGCCCAGTGTTACCAAGCCTGAATGAACCTAACCTGCCTATCTAGTATAGATGGACAAATCCCTTACTGTTACCTTGGAGATTGGGGTCAATTAGCTGCCCAAGCTCTGGAGCATCCTGGTAGGGAGGAATAGGAGAGAAGTGGTGTATCTTGCTTGCTTCTCTTGAGGGGTGGGTTTGGTAGTGGGTGCTTGTGTAGCACATATTCAGTTGTGATTCAACTGTTGAAGACTGGTGACACAACTTCCCACACTTGAGTGGGGGGTCACTTACTGATAGTATCCCTTGTGGAAGTGAAGGATGACCCACATGGTTAACTCATTGCAAGTGAAGGATGACCCACATGGTTAACTCATTGCATATATCCTTTTGGCTCTGCAAGCTGAGCATTACATGGCAGTGTAGGATTAAGAAGAAAACCATTAAACCACCCCATAATGACTATCTATATAACATTCCTTTCTAGTCGATTATTGCAGCTGTGATGCAGAAGGAATGGGGCATTTGGCTGGGACTGGAATGATGGTCAACAGGCAGTGGAGGCAAAAATTATGGGAAATAAATCTGAATGAACCTTCTAAATTCATGTTTTCTTGTGCGTGCTGAAACCAGTGAACAGAGTTTTAATAATGGGGTCACCTTCATATTGGAACATATCTAGATACTTTTATTTAATATCTGCTAATTAATTCCCATTTGTAATGACAGGATATGTAGAGAAGATATGCAGTTACTACTACCACCACCTAGGAACACAATATGTGAGAGATGCAATTACATTAAGAACCTAGAATCCTTGCTGTCTCAATCACAAGCCAGTATATCTGGCACTGAGAAGGTTGTCTGCACAAACACGACAAACATCACACCTCTACCGCCACCCACACCTGTACGACACACTCCTACATATGCAGAGGTTGTCAACAAAAACATACCTAAACAAAAGAGACCTCTTAAGACAAAAACACACAAGCACATTACAACACACAGCATCAAGCACCACACATAGTACACATGTCTTTGTCTCACAGCCTTTAAGGCCCAGCCAAACCCAACATACTAGTCATAAGAGACTCTATCGTTAGAGAGACAGATGTGTCCCTCACCAGGCTAGACAAGGAGAAGGTCACTGTAAGTTGCTTGTCAGGTGCTAGAATCCACCATATCATACAGGCACTCAAGTCTCTCAGCAACAGGTTATGACTCTGTCATAGTCCATGTTGGTGTGAATGACTTGAGATGTACCTGTCTGGAGTGTATGAAGAGAGATGAGATTGAGCTTGCTGAATATCAGGCAGGTATATCCCTAGCCTTAAGCACCATCCTGTTGTCACCCAGAATGATGCCTCAATACAAACAGAAAATGATTGGCTTTAACAATTGGCTTAGCTTCTGGTGTCATTCCAAGGGGGATCCAGTACCTGATAGCCTGGGAGGACATGATTGACAAACTACGATGTTTTGCCAGAGAGGGCCTTCATCTGTCTTCCCTGGGCTTCAGTCTTCTGGCAAAGGCTCTTGCCTCCCCCCTGGTGCCATTTTTAGACAAAATCATGAGTTCAAAATTCCCAACGTGAATAATTCTAAATGAAATTTAAAGGTCATGCTTAGCATGAAACTGCACTCATTGCAAGCATTCCTCACCCTGGAGGATGCTGACATTTGTGCAGTCACTGAAACCTGGTTCAAAGCTGTGAAGAGCACCTCAGCCTTACCAGGTTACTTGTCCTCTCATACTTTCAGACCCCAAATGGAGGCTACAAAGCCAAAGGAGGTGGAGTTTCAATATTTATCAAAGACATACACACCTCTAGGCTGGTCAAACAGTATGGGGCACAGGAGATGCTCCAAGTACAGTTAACTTTTCACAAAATGCCTATTAAAATCATAGCTAGCTACAGACTCCCCACCATGACTCAGGACACCCACTCCACCTCTCTGGACATACTTGAATCCATCAAGATTCAACCCTCTTCCCTGATCCTTTGTGACTTTACCCAGCCCTAGAGTGGAAGACCTATTCTAGCCCTAACACAAATGCCAGAGATTCCTTGACTTTGTCATTGCCGATGCACTGGATCAGCTGGTCGACACCCCCAAATGAGGTGAAAATATCCTGGACCTGGTATTAACCAACATGAGTAGCCATTGTAGCACCCCTACAGTGTCCTCATCCTTGGTAAGATCTGACCATAAAGCAATCGCTTTCAGTCACCATCTCCCCTGACCCTACCCTTACCAGTGTCAAACAAAAAAAAAACTTTTCCAAAGCTGACTACAATCTCCTGAGAGCAGGTATAAGCAGCTTTACAGCCACTATCCCCTCAGCTGGAAATGACACTAATTTCCAAGCCTACACCAGAAAACTATATGAGAACCTACTGGACCAAATCTTCCTCAAGGAAGAGTAAACCTGTCTGGTGGACAGCAATAAACAAACTCTAATAAAAGGAAAAAAATTGCTGTCCAGGACCAGGAAGGAGCAGGTTGTCTGAATAAGTAAATAAGGTCACTGGTGAAATTCTCTAAGGCTAACTTTTGAGTCCATATTGGCCACATCCACCAGGGACAATCACAAGACCTTCTTTACATATGTCCGCAATCTCAAAGGTAACACCCACATTTGCTCTGAACTTTTGGTCAAGAACACCACACATACACAAAAGCCTTAGATATAGCCAGCCTGCTGGCTGATAGGTTCAGTGAAAACTTCACCCCCCCCATCAGGAAACCAGGACATCCACAGCAACTTCCTCCCTCACCTCATCACCAGGGAACAGGTCTTTAATGCCCTCTCAAAGGCAAAAAATACAGCCTGCATGGGACCTGATAACATTCTTGGCTGTGTCCTACATGACTCAGACATGATCTCTCAGTACCATTAGGCACCCTATTCAACCAAAGCCTGAGCACCAGCTTTGTCTCAGCTGAATGGAGGACAACCACTGTCATCCCTCTGCACAAAGGTGGAACATCCACTGACCCAGGCAATTATAGGCCCATCAGTCTAAATAGGCTGATCTGCAAGGCCATGGAATGCATTATCATGGACCTTATAAACAAGGACATTGACAACCTCCAAATGCTTTACCCCACACAGTTTGGTTTTGTCAAAGGGAGATCATGCCTGTTGAACTTGGCCAAATTCTTTGAAACAGTCACAAAAGCCATGGATGTGAGTAAGACAGTACAAACTGCCTACCTTGACCTAGCCAAAGCCTTCAACACTACTTCCCACTTGGGCATTATAGAGATAGCCTTTCCCAGCTAGGCATCAACCCATATGTTATCATATGGGTAGCTAACTGGCTCACTGATAGAACCCACTCAGTCAAAACAGGGGAAGCCACCTCTAGTAGTAGACCCTTAATGAGTGCCATACTCCAAGGATTTGTCTTTGCCTCTACTGTTTGGGATATACTTTTCTGAGGTGCAAGCCAAAACCAGTGGTCTGTGGCTGTTCAGGTTTGCAGATGACTCTAAACTGGGTGCTGTCTTAAATTCCCCTAGTGATGTGAACATCCTCCAAGAGGGCCTTACCCAAACTAATGACTGGTGTCAGAACCATGGCCTCAAACTGACTGCCAAGAAATGCATTATTATCCCCTTTGGGGAAAATGGCATCCCCACTAATTATCACATTAATAACAATGTACTATTTCATCCCGGAAAAAGGAGGTCATAACATCCGTGTACTCCTCCCCTATCAGACCCATTATAGATTACAATGTCCCCTTCAGCATGTACCTTGCCAAGCACATGCAGCAGCTGGAGAGACCACAGAGGTTCCTGACAAGGAAAATACAGGGTCTCAAACAACTATCCTATATAGATAGGCTAAAAGCCCTGTCCCTCTACTCAGCCTTGTACAGACTGCTCAGAGGTGACCTGTGTCTGGCATACAAGGCCATTTCAGACCCAGCCTTGGAGTTGCTGTAATATGCATAAGTAAAACTCCACTTGTGCATCCCCACATGCAAGGCCTCAACCAGGTCTGTGACATTAATAATTAATTAATTGGTGGGCTAGATTTGTTTCCCAAAGCTTCCATCTGTGGAATACTCTCCCTCTCCATGTCAACAGAGTATCTCACTAGCCCTCTTTGAGTAACCTGGATAACTGGATGGAAAACAGAAAATACACCCCTGGGATCCCATCTGTGTCCCTGCTGGACAGGGGAAACAGGTGCTGACTTTGGGAACATGGATGAAATTCTTGGCCAGGCTTATAAGGGCCTCTGAGCCAATAGCCTTGTACCATCCTTTGAACCTATGTATTGGGATGACCTTTTACCATTGTAACTGCAGATCCTAGTGGGACATGAAAGGTGATATTTGTGTGATGCTTTACGATATGCCGAGCACCTCTCACAAAATTCACCATGAATTCAAAAATTCATAAAAACTTAAAAATATATATTCACATTTTGTAAATTTGCCTCGGGGGGCCTGATTTATTCATGTAGGTTCTGGTTTCAATACCATATCCACATTTCCATAGCTGAATAATCACAGTCTGTGTAAGGAACTATAGCAGATGTTTGTAGTACATGGAAGGCTTAAATTATGCTCGAGCAATGGGAAAAAGAAAAGCCTGTTAAGCACTTTTCTGACATCAGAAAATTGTTAAAAAAAAAGTTTTTTGAGCACCTCTTAAGTGTTGTAATGATTGGGTCTCAATTTAAGGATTAAAAATTAATTGTGCCAATTTAGGGAATAAAAATGAATTGTGCCAACAGGCAAAGAACAGTGTCAGAAGGTAAAATAGCTTTAAAAGCTAGTAAATACTTCATTCTACATTTAACAAAATGTTTGGCAATGCGTTAAGAACTTTTAAAGACATTTGTCTTTACAGGCACACTTTGTTTATGCCTGCTGTCTGTTTGGCAGCAAAGTATCTTATCAGCTTTCAGAAATGTTAATGCTGGTAAAACAATTTGCACTACTATACCTTTTTTCCTGTATAGCAGATGGAGCAGATGAAACTATATGCTCTGAAAAGTATTTTGCCTGGGTCTCAAATCGGAACAATCATTATTATGTGCTCTTGACATGGATATCAAGAATTACTTCTCCTGTACTTTGCACTTGAGGTGATTTTTTTTTTTTTTTTTGGCATGCATATCTTGGACATGGAATAAGCTGGTTATGATCAGAAACCTGATCATAATCCTATTGTTTATTTGTATGTATATGTGTGTGTGTATATATATATATATATATATATATATATATATATATGTATATGTATTTTTTTTTCTCGTTACCTCTGGTCTGAAAAGGAGACAATTGTAAATGTTGCCAATAGCTATTATAATAATAGTGCTTTACTGAGATGACAGTTTTTTTTTAATTCTGAGAAAAGTTTTTCATACCCTTCTAAATTCTCATTCTCCATCTTTAAAATGCAATAACTATGCAGTGGTAGTTTAGGGTGAAGTAACCCTCTTACAAATAGAAGTAACAGTCAGACACTCAGTAGCATGGGTGTTTATTCTTGACCCACCCTTTCATGTTGCTTCTATCCTCTTTGGACCTAAATAGGTTTCTACCACCAGTATAGCAGCTGCCTTTGTCAAATTTGTATGCAATTTTTTTCTCTTATTTTATATTGTGATGATCTGTTCTTTTAATTATCTCATTTTGTTACATTAAACATGTCCACAATAATTACCTTTGAAAAACTGTTTTATGAAGCAGGCACTCAAGTTGCCGAATACTGTACCATGACCATCGAAACATTATTAATGTTATATGGGATAGGCTAATACGTGAACATTAGTGTAGTACTTTCACAAATATAGATGTTTGAGGCATTGGTACTATAATAAAAATATCGAATGTAGCAACTGTATATTGGATGTTCTATTAAGAATGCAAGCAAACTCTAAGTGGCACAAACCATACCCACTGACTGACTATGGATAGTTGCAACTTTATTCCTCTAATGCTGTTACCATTTACACCCTCCATTATGTGAAATTGTGTCGCCATCCTTCCACACAGAGGTGTGAATTAATGCATCATTCAAGACCCTCCCTAAGGGTTTAAATTTGCAGATTGATATATTTTAATTGCTGTGATTGTCTACCCTCTGCTCTGATATGTAAAAGTGCATTTTTATGTAAATTTTACATTTGCTGACAAACTGGGAGGTTTTCATTTTCAGTGGAGTCCTTTGAGAGAAGCTCTAGAAACTTTAAAAACAACGTATCCTTTACACATCAGAACACGTCTGTAGTATGAATTAAGAATGTAACATTACTTGTACAGTGGAAATAACTGGTACCATACTGGTTATTAAGGCTAGATGTAAAAATCCAAAAGAGATGTGTGCAGGTGGTAGTGACAGCAACTGGAAGAAACATACTCAACATGTACTCCTGCTTAAAAGCTGAGATGCAAAGTTAGTATTCGAGATGAAAAATGTTGGAATATCCTGTGTCTTTTGGAGAGTTAATGATTGGTAAGAATGGCTCCTTATCTACTATATGTGCTGGAGAAATAGAAAGGAATGTGCAAGTAACCTTTCAGAAAGAATAGCATATGCAGTACCAAGTGATATCAGTAATATATAATGTTTAGAGGTCTGCAAATAAATACTAGCACATTTGGATTACAAATTAAGTTTGCATCACAAAAAGCAAGGGTTTTTATATAATCAATTAGTTGCTACCCAGGTTAAAAAAAAAAAAGTGAAAATGCCTTACGTTATACTTGATATGGGACTATTCATCCAAAATTCACTTTATCAAAAAGCAAATGATCCAACACAACTGGTTGATCATGACCAACTGATTGAAAGTAAATAAAACAAGCTTTTTGCACAGGGCAAGCCCCCCTGCAAATATTGTATACTAACTCTGAGATTGCAATGCAGTGGGGGAAAGGTCAAATTCCCATCCCTACTGTATTTCAATCTGACACTGACAAAAAGACAGTACATGTGATCAGTTGTTTCTTGCTCAGCTTTAACTGCTTTTTGTCTGTTAAACAATTGGTACTTTCAACCAATTATGGATATCCCATTGTAACACAAGGAGACTACGATATGTTTGTCATACGTTTAGATGAGTTTTCAAAGGCCTTTTCAGTTATATATTTTATTGTATGAAGTAGCTTCTTTAAGATGTTGCCCAGTATGTACAGAATAACGATAAATATCTGTCATCATACTTCGATTTTGGGATCTGTACCGTCTGTCCAGCAGATACTGTGCTACAGCATGAGTATTAGTCAGAGCAAAACACTTGGGGGTGAACAGAAATTTGAGCAAATATTAACTGAATTAGTGAGAGTCACTGTGCAATCTAAACAGTATCAAATTTAGCTACCTTATTTTAAGCCTGCTCAGGTTTACTGCATAATGAAGAGTGTATGCAAGTTAGAAGATACATAGAATATTATACAAGAGAAGTCAAAAGCATATTTTAGCATTAAAGAATTGGGCACCATAGAACAGAGTGACTTGTTCTTTACAGCTTTCCTAGCCTAAGGGTGGATGCTGTATCCAAATCCACTCATAGGCTAGAGACAAACACCACACGCCAACTTAGTTTTATCCATAAATGCTTGTTGAACAGTAAACGATTTGACTAGCAGTGATATTACCCGGAAGTTTTCTTGAGATTCCTTCCTGAATGAGGAGTTCACCAAAGAGGTGAAGATGGGAAATTGTAAATACACCCTCCGGCCCTTATGGAAACTGGATGAAACTAAGTTGGCGTGTGGTGTTTGTCTCAATAAATAGGTGAGATCATTTGCTGGGCTACAAATGGCCTACTGGATCCACAGCCTATTTTGAATCTATGAGCCTATGATGGGCTTTATGATAGGAATGTTAGAATGATGAGCATTTCAGCACCTCTTTAGGACAAAAGATGCACTAAAGAATTGTTTGTCCTTTATGTGGGTACAGTAAAGGTTTGTTTTAGATAATAGGAGCAAGACCTCTTTGCTAAATCAGTTAATACTGAAACCGGGTGGACAATGCATCCTAATGAACTCTAACAATTAAAGGGGTACACGTTTCAGTTTACAGAGGAGTGTATACAATAAATCTAATAAGATTGCTTGCAGGGAGAAAAAGACAATCCTTTGACTAATCATCACAAACATTCTGCAGGCTGAGTAGGAATCTTAATGTTACCCTTTTAAATTTGTTTACTCTGCTACTGCACTTTGCATATTGGAATAATTTCCAACACAGTTTGAGTGAGCACGTTTTCAAAAATATTGAAAAAGACAATTTAAAGAAATTAGCAAAAGCAGAACAAGAATGTTTTGAAAAAGGGCAAAGCATTTTACAGTTTGCAGAAATCATAAACATTACAAAAAAAATTATATTTGATTTGAGTAAACAGGACATAACTTTAATCTCCAAAAGGAGAAAATAAAATTACATAGTGTTTAGAAGTAGTTAAATCCTTATTTAAACACAGGTTGGCCTTGCATTTACTATCCATGGATGATGAGGAACTCAATAGAGATAGGAGGAGAAGGAGATAGGAAAGGGGGTGATTGAGGTTAGTTATGTGAATAGACGAAGTAGTTACACTGGGCTTGTTGGAAATGATGTGATTTAAGTTGTGGTCTAAATTTGGTGTACAAGGTAAATTCTTTATGGTATGGAGGAAGAGATGCCACAGATTAGGATATAGAAATTAGAGAGTGCTCGGTGGTATGGGAAGGGAAAGAAGTGCAAGGAGTCTCTAAAGTCATGGGACTTTGATACAGTTTCAAATCATATTTCACTTGTTGTTTTTGGCATGTTATAAATAAATGTTGACTGCCAGTTCATTATTCAGTGATTCTCTGTACACTACCACAGTTTAGCACAGTTTTTGTAATGTGCCAGGAAATGTTGCCTGTTTCTGTCAGCTACATATAACAGTGTTTCCAATACATACTTTGCAGATTTGCAAATCTGCACACTAGTCTTATACTCAAGTAATTCTTGTATGTAAAATGCATCTTACTGCAAATAGTAATTTTAAACATGTTGGGAAATGTTGCCTGTTTCATTCATTTATTCTAATCGTATGGAGTCCCAAGGTGGTGGTAACATCAGTCACACTATAGCATGTAGTCTCACAATGAACCAAATAATGACTAGAAAAAACTTTACCTGATGAATAGTTGTTGTGCAACAAAAATCAAACACTCATTATTCACTGTTAATTATTTGTAAAGGATGACAATAACTTTTAAATGCATCTACTTAAAAGTGTATATGTCTGGGCCTCTTATGGTCCCTGTGATCACTTGCCTAGGATTGTTCCTATGTTCCCAAGGAGCAGGAGATTCACCTAGTCTGTGCCCTCCCATACCTGTTGAATAAGCCAGAGATCCTGCTTTAGTGAGATTTAGTTGTTGCACTGTGTCTGGGAGTCTGAGTCAAATGCATTAAACCAACAACAGAACAAAATGCTGCAGAGCCAACACATACAAGCTTGTAATACATGTAAAACATTCCCAGCAGGCATTCCTTCTTAATCTTGAAAAATGAACTGTTAGGATACAGAAATTGCATAATGGGAAACGGTGATTAAAAAAAAAAAAGCATTTTTCTTCTTGAGGATATAACTATTTGTATAAATATGTGCAATACTAAGTGCATACATTAACTGTATCTAATATGATAAATAGATTGGCCTTCCTGTGTAGACTTCATTATGTTCTAACTGCATGTTATATGTTTGTTTTGTAAACTTGCTAAGTTTTAATTACACTGATATTTTTTACATTAAAAGTGTGTGATTAGGATTGATTTGTATGGTCTCAAACAAAGGGTGTAGGGCATGGGATGCATGGCTAGGCTTAAAAAGGCCCTTGTGTTCGTTATCATAGTCAACACCTATGAAAGAGATCCAGACCAGTGGACAAGTCTACTTTTCTGATTCAGGTGATCTACTGATGTTCCCTTACCTTTGTACAACAGCATGTGTTACATAAACTGCCAAACAGCATTTTTGACCCAATAATGAGGATTTTTAGTTACTGATGATTAAGTTTGATGATTAAGTTTCTAAAAGCTGAACATTAATCTCACTGAAATCAACATAAGGAAAGCATTGAAGTGCATCCATAGACTAATGAACCCACTTCCACACACATACAGAGGTACAGCCATTAAAATGTATAGATGTAAATCACGCTAACCCTAAGGTGATGTCATCAAAGGATGCACTAAATTTATTTGGGCTTTGGTTTAATAAAATTTTACAAAATATTTTATTAAAATATGGTCTGAAAATGTAAGAAATGACAAAAGGAAAAAATGCATTGTGGCACTTAACTGATAAGATGCTGCAATGTACATGACTTTTGACGAACCACATTAAGAAATGAAAATAAGTACTTTTTTAGTTAACACTCCCCTATCTCTTATTTTAGAAAGCACTTTCTACACAAATACTTTCTCATCACATGCACTTTTCTGTTCCCTCTACCTACAGTGTGAGATGCAAAGAGATGGTACTAATTTTGGTGTTAGGCCAACTTTGTATTTGACAGTATGTCTTACAAATGTTTGTTTGTGTCTTTTGGTTTTTCCCGGTTAGGGGTCGCCACAGCGGAACTCCGGTCCACTAATGATTGGCAGTAGATTTACGTACCGACTTGCCAGGCCTGACGCACAACCTTCAACGAAGGTACGCCCATTCACGCACGTCTCCACGCAGAAGACGCTCTGAGAATTGAACCGGGCAGCGTCTTACTGTGAGGCGACAAAGCTACCGCAGCAGCATAACAATTACAAATGGCAGCATAGTGCTTTGTTGAGTGGCAGAATGCTAAAGGATAGAATTTTGAGCACAGTGGCCAGAATACCTATTTCCCAGTCCCTATTATCGTAGAGAGATCTTTTGCCAATGTTAAAGTTAAACATACTTTTGTTTCGTAGTGTTAAAATAAATGTCTGGAACAAAGGTGTGAGGCAATACAAAAGTATTCCTCATTTTCTGTGATGTAGCCAAAATCCAAATTCGTCTTAGGATTTTTTTTTTGTCTACTTTTTTCTGCAGGAGTAGAGAGCTGACAAATGTGCCTTCTCCCTAGTTACAAAACATCACTTCCATTAAGGTATGATTACTTCAAAGTAAATATTTTGGTGGCGTGTGTGTTGGGGGGAGGGGGATGTCCACATACAAATGATCCTTTCTTAAACTGATCCCAAAGACAATTTAATTATAACATGCACTGAAGACCCTTTTACGATAATTAGAATCCAAGCCAGTTATTTTACATTAGGAAGGTTTGTGGTCTACACTCTTGTGGCAGTAAGGTCTAGACAGATTTTTTTAAGCTACTTCTAATTTGTGCATACCTGAGAGTTGCTTATCAAGTTCCTTGTCTTCTTGACCTATTCAATACTTACATTTTCCTCACTCCTCCCTAATATATCAGTAGCCATGGATATGCACTTCCTGACTCTCTTTGGCCAGTCTGGTTGAGATGGGTATTCTGAGGCATTGTAATGATTTCCTCATGTACACTGGAAAGCCACTCATTCTTAATAAAACAGATAAAGAATGAGAGAATCATAGAAATTGCCTCATGTACATTGACAACCCACTTATTTATAAAACAGATAAAGTATGTGAGGGGGGGGTAAATACTTTAACACTGGAGGCAAAGCTCTCTCACACAATCAAAACTAATCCTATAGAGGTTGCCAGTGACACTTGCACCACACCTAGTGCACAGGGTAAAAATCCTACACATAAAGCTACTTATGCTGAGGCACTTACAGGTAACCTTCCTAAAACATTGACCTCCTGCACAATACAGTCAAAGAAAGGGTCCTTAGCCATCATGTAGACACTGCGTTAAACACCACCCATAGCTACACATTGTAACATTGTATCCAATGCCTCTACTACTAAGCCCCTACAGCAAACCAGCACACAGCCAAAATTCTTGGTCATTGGGGATTTTGTAGTGAGACACACCAATGTCCACCTCAACAGACTGAGTAAGGTGAGATGAAAGTCACGGTTAGCTTCCATTCTGGGGCTAGAATCCATCAAGTCGCACAGACACTCGGGTAACTGAAACATAGGTACCAGTATGACTCTGTCATAGTCCATGTGGGTGTTAATGACCTGAGATGTACCTCCCTTGACTGTATGAAGAGACACATGATCAAGCTCACTGATTGTGTCAGGCAGGTATGAGCCTAGCACTGAGCAGCACACTACCTTCTCCAAGGATCAAGCCACTTTACCAACAGAAAATGACTGATTTTAACAATTGGCTTAGCTCCTGGTGTCAATCTGGGGGGGGGGGGTACAACATTTAACAGCCAGGGAGAAAATGGTTGACCAAACAAACTGCTTTGCCAGGGGTTTTCTACATTTATCCCCTCTAGGCTTTCAGATATTGACATAGTTTGTCTCCACCCCCATAGTGGCTTTTTTAGGCAATGCCAAATTGATAAACCTACTGACTTAACTAAACCTATGAAGGAATATCTGAAGGTGATACTACTCAACGCCAGATATCTTGGCAAGAAACTCCCCTCCCTGCAAGCCTTTCTCTCCCTGAAGAGTATTGAAATCTATGTAGTAACAGAGACATGATTTAAAGTCACTGAGAGTACCACAGCAATGCAAGGCTACAGTACCTTTCATACCTTTAGGCCAGGTACTGTACAGGAGAGGACTAAAGGTGGAGGAGTCTCAGTGTATATTAAAAACAATCTCACATCCAGACTAGTTGGTGTGTGATCCACTGGAACTCATACATGTACAAGTCACCATAAACAGGGTGCCGTACCATATCCTTGCAACCTGTAGGTCCCTCTCCATGTCCCAGGAAACCTATACTACTTACCTTAATGTACTACAGTCCCTCACCATTCAACCCAATATGATATTTATGGGGGATCTCAACTATCCCTCTATAGACTGGGAATCCTACACCATTTTTAATGCACAAGCCCAGTAATGGGTTAACTTTAATACTAACATCCTGCAACAGGTGGTCCATTCTACTAGGGGTACAGACATCCTTGACCATGTACTCATGAACTTGGTGAGGCCAGTGTTCCTCACCCAATGTCTTTGCTCATCATATCTGTCCATATGGCAATATTGTTTGAAATAAAAATTAAATCCAGGGATCCAGCAAAACCAAAAACCTTCAGGAACTATTCCAAGGCTAACCTCTCTCTACTAATATATACCTTGGCTAAATTCCAAGCACTCCCAAGCTAAGTAAACACTATAGCATATGCTGGGTTATTTACAAAATCTCTGTACAGCTATACTGATAGCTATATAGAGTGAACTGTGCCCACTCATATCAAGAATAAGACAAACTCAAAAGGTACGCCACCCTGGTGGAATCACAATATCAATTGGCTATACAACAAAGAAAGAAAAATCTTGGCCAAGTGAGAACAAAGCCATGCTTACTAAAAGCCCCTGACCAATCTAAACAGGCAGCTAAGAGAGTTAATTAATACTTCAGAGGCTAAATTTGAAGGAAAAATTGTTTCTCATGCAAAGGGAAACCACAAAGTTTTCTACAGCTGTGTCCATAACATCAGGAGAAATGTGCAACATTGCACAGAACTTATTGTAAATGGCATCACCCACATTAAACTGGAGACCATTGCCAACCTTTTGGCTGACAGGTTTATCTCAACCCCCCCCCCCAATATTCCAAAGGAAATGACCACATACAATCCCCCCAACCAGTAATGGAAAACAGGTCATTAATGCACTTTTCCAAGACCAAGAACACTGCATTGATGGGCTCCGATAACATCCTGAAATGTTTAATAAATAGCATGAAACATGAACTCTCTGGTCCACTTGAATCCCTTTTCAGCTAGAACCTTCAGTCAGGTTTTGTGCCCATGCAGTGGAAGATGGCTGCAGTCATTCCTCTGCACAGTAGAGGTCCAACCACTGATACAGCTAAATACAGGCCCATAAATCTTAATTTCAGAAAGAACACCGTGGAAAGAATCATCATAGACATAAATGAGGATACAGGTAACTTGCAAACAATGGACACATTGCAGTTAGCTTTGTTAAAAGAAGGTCATGCTCATTAAATCTGGTGGAGTTTTTTGAGAGGGTCAGAAAAACAGTGGATGAACGTAAAACTGGGCATACAGTGTACTGCAACCTGGGCAAGGCTTTTGATACAATACTGCACTCAGGCATTGTAGACAAGCACACTCACTTAGGTATAAATACTTTTATCACCCTGTGGATAGCCAGCTGGCTCACTGATAGGACCCTGGAGTACAAAACTGGTGAGGCTACCTCTACCAAGAGGCCAGTCACTAGCAGAGTTCCCTATAGCTCTGTACTATGCCTGCTCATTTTTGGCATCTATTTTTCCTAAAATGGAAGCAAACAATGAAGGTTTATGGCTAACTAAGTTTGCAGATGATTGCAAGCTGGGGGTTATCATAGACTTTCCTGCAGACACTAACGCTCTTCAAGAAGGTCCATCTCTGACTAACAAATGGTGACAAGGCCATAGTTTTTAACTCAGTGTTAAGAAATGCATAATTGTACCCTTTGGGAAGTCAACCACCCCGGCTAATTACCATTTTGATAATACGCCCCTAAGAGTTGAACCATTAGTCATGGATCTGGGTATACACACAGAGTAAGTAGCCTTACCTTCAACCACTACATGGTCACAGTGCAACTTGTAAGTAAGGGCATGGCATTTAGATCCAAAGAGGTCATTATCCCACTGTACTCTGCCGTTATCAGACCAATTAGAGTGCAGTGGTCCCTTTGCTATGCACTTGACCATGTGTATGCTGCAACTACAGTGACCTCATAGGCTCCTTACAAAAAGTATACAAGGAATAATAACCCTGTCTTATGCAGAGTGCCTTAAAGCCTTTTCCCTTTACTCAGGCTCCTACAGACTGTAGAGGGGTAATCTATGCCTGGCTTACAAGGCATCCACAAATCCCACACACTTATGAATATCCTGCATATTCATAAGTCAGAGTGCAAGAAATTACAAGGTCTAGGGACCTGAATTTTCTCTGTGACTTAAACAGAACATGCTGAAGAGACAGATGTGTCCCAGAGACTGGAACAGGCTTCCCATCCATGTGAAGCTGAGTTCATCTATTACCCGGTTTAACTGCCGCCTAGATCAGTGGGTCTATATTAGAACATTGAAGTTTCAAAACTTTGAATGTTCTAATATCGACCCCTATTCAGCGAAAGCTGAAAACATCGAAGCAACAGAAAACTGATTTTTTTCCTAGGGAAAGAATTTGGTTGTCCGTTTCCATTGCTTTGGTATTTTCAGTGCTGTGATGGAAATTTACAGGTCGGATTCAGGTAAGTGTGCGATTGAGTGTGTATTAGGTTAGTTAGGTTAGAGTGCAGGTTAGGTATGTGTTAGATTGTGTGGACGTGAGGGTTAGGGCTCGAGTCAGGTAAGTGTGCGATTGTGTGGATGTGAGGGTTAGGGCGGGGTAGGTGAGTTGGGGTTGGGGCACGGGTGAGGTGAGTGTGCGATTGTGTGGATGTGAGGGTTAGGGTGGGGTAGCTGAGTTAGGGTTAGGGCACGGGTGAGGTGAGTGTGCGAAAATGACGGACCTTAGGGTTAGGGTTTGGGTTAATGTAAGTGGATAGTTAGTGGTGTGTGTATAGTTTAGTGTAGGGTTAGGTGTAAGATTTTAGGTGCATGTGTGTGGATCGCTGTTTGTTTGGTGTGCTTGTGTTGTGTGTGTGTTTTGGAACAACAAATTTTTTCTCTAGGAAAAAAATTGCTGTTCTGTATGTTCGATGTTTTCAGCTTTCATTGAATAGGGGTCGATATTAGAACATTTGAAGTTTTGAAACTTCAATGTTCTAATATAGACCCAGCTCCGTGGGTGAGGAATAGGAAATTTAAAACGGACCTGGCACTCATGTCCCTTATGTTCTAAGGTAGCTTATAAATATCTGGTTCTCAATGTCTTATTAAGATTCAGGATATTATTCTTTCGGAAAAACTTGGCTAGTCATAGAAAGGCCCCCTTGTCGTTAGCCTAGTAACAATGTATGAATATATTAGTCAATGTGTCCTCTTTGATTAACCTAAGTTCTGTTAATGATGGTGAATGATTTTGTACAAATGTTATGCAGTTTAAAGCTAATTAAGAATATAACCTAACAGATTTATGTATTTAATCAGACCACTTTCTAGTAAGCCATAATCTAACAAACCCATTTAACGGAACTGACTAAGACTGAAAACGTTTATAAATAACCATTTTTTTCAACTTTAGAGTGAGTTAGTTATTACTTTAACCTCTTAGAGCAAGAAATCTAGACAAAGCCACAATAATGGGGGAGAAAAAGGTCCAAAAATAGAGAACATTTTTAAATATATTGCTCTTACAAACTTAGCAAGTTGATAGAATAGCAGGTTTTGCATTAACATGAATTTTCTGAAGTATATTAAGTCTGAAAATCAAGGGTCTGCCATTATTTTCTGACTTCAATCCTCAGTGCTTTGCCAGAAAACTGCAATTTTATGAGAAATGGTCTAAAAATACGAGTTAAAATCTGGACATTCTCTGAAAATCTGGACAGTTGAGAACTATGATTATTTCAGGAGAAGCAGCTGGCTTCATCTTTCATGAGTCCTCTGGAGGTTTGCTCCCACATGAAAGCAGTTTAAGGCTATAAGTTTTATCAAATGATGGCTCTTTTTAAATTGCGTAAAGTACACCATAACCTAATTTCTTTGCATGACATTTTTCCATGTATGCCACTTTAGATGCACCGCAATATAATGGTACCATGAAGGCAAGGGTTATATAAAAATATCTTTTGGTTATAACTGACCAAGATGGTTCAGACAGATCCATTTCTAGTTACAGCCATCTTTCCTGTAATACATTGCACTGTTGCTGAGAGTTGTAGTGACAGTGATGTACTGTTTGTACTGAAGCTAAAATCCTTGTAGTAAACACTTTTCTTCCCATAATATAGACCCTCCCCCCACGAAACATGTATACAATTAAGTACTTTTTTGGCATTTCTCATACAATGTCTGAGACTTATTGTGTTGTAAAGGATTTATGATAAGTTACAATTTAAAATGATGGTGTTCATTACTTTTGTATATATTAGTAAATGGTAATGTGCTTTATATGTGTTAAATTTTGAAAGAGTTAAATCCATTTACGCTCCTCGAAAGTGCAGCACAGATGTGTGATGCATTAGTTCTGTTGTCAGTTGGTTGTTTCTAATTTTCACAGTATGATTAATGGAAGCCTGACTATGTTGAAAATGAGAACTTCTCAAAGGTTACAAAGTGAGTGTCAGACTTGCATGATGTCTGATATTGCTCCTGCGGACCTTTAAACACTGCACCGCATGACTGTGTAACAGACCAGCAGGCCGTTCAGCTTACATTCTGTTTTATTTTTACTGCTATTGATTAAATTTGTTGACTGCATGGGCCAGCTGAAATCAATGTGCTCTTTTCAGTGACAGCAGGATACGTTTTCCTTTCTTTTCCGTTAGTCCTCATTATCAAGTAATTTTTGCCAGGAACTGCCATAATTGCCACAATATTTGAACATGTTCGGCTCCTAATCATTTGTGAAAACTGTGATTCATTTTCTCTGTTTCGTTACTGCTGAAAATGAAAAAAAAATTAAGTGAAAGCCTGTTAGATATGCTGCAGGAAGTTGAAATAAGAACTTTTGCTTTTGTTTAGTAAAAGGATTTCTTATTTCAGCAGAGTAGCAACTTAGAAGTGTTTTGTGTGTGTCTGTAAGAAGGACACTAAACAGGTTAGGAGAAAGGAAACTTAAAGCAAAATTACTGGCAGTAAGAAGGGTTTGCACACATAGTCCAGGTTCTAAACTAAAGGAGGAGACTTATTGTTTACGCAGTATAGTTTTATAAGTCACTAATAAATACTTCTCAGTGACTGGCTGTTATGCCGTTATAGAATTAGGGAAGCTAAAGTTATTATGGATTGACTTTTCAGTACAGTAGATGACCAGCAGGTAAAACTCTCAAAAATATGGACATGAAAACCCTAGAATACAAGTTACTATGTTATATGTGACTGATTGATAGAAATCAAGGTAAAATAACACATGGATTTATAAGTCGCTCTTCATTTGACTGAATTACATATGGCTGAATCACACAAGAAGAGTGTGATTTCCCTGAACTTGCACTGCAGAGCAATATAATAACCTTATTCTGAACTAAGAACATTAGCAAGTCGCAAGCCATGAGGTATAGTACAGTTGTTTACTTTGCTACATAAAATGTCAACTAGTGACTTGTTTTACTGCTGCAGTTGATACATAAAGAGACGCTGCGAAACAGTGCCAAGGTAATCAAGCATGGAGACTAGAAAAGATGAGACATAACAATGCAGGTAAGTCATTTCAATGTATATAAAACTGTTAAAGAATGCTCAGCAAAAGCATAGTAGATGAAAGGCTTTATCAGTGGAAGCTGACGATCTCTAAGGAATATAAAGCCAGTGTCCTTTCTAAGAACCTGGAACAGAAACACTACGTGAACTGCTATACATTTAATGTTGCAAGTTTAATGTGCAATCATTTGGAATAAATGTACAAAATGTGCTTCCTAATGTGCAGAATTTGTTTTTATTTTAAATCCTTAAGAAATGGAAAGTATAACAAATCAAAGAAATTATGAATAATACTGCAGTATTAAACCACAAACTCATGACACTTCAACAGAAGTGTACTATATATCAGCATTAACTTACACATGGAGGAGACACCTTACAAGGTAATATGTAATGCTTGTATTTATATAGGTTCATAGGTGTGTACTAGGCCATTGGCCCTGGGGTCTTTACAAGCCTAGCCCATAGGATTACCCAGGCATCATACCACCTGACCTTATTTCCCAGTGCCTCTGTCGAGTAAAGCCACTGGAGTGTTCCCTGGGGTGAATTTTCTATTTCCCATCCGCTCATTATATACAAATAAGAAAATAAAAATGTCATTTGATAACTGAAGCGAAAAAAGTATAATTATACATATAAATATATTTGGCTGTAGTTGTACGTTAAAAAGCACAGCAGTATTTTGGGATTAACAAACGCAGACAGTTTCTTGGGAAAATTTGCAAAGCTTATAGTAAGTTTTGCTGCATCCTGATCTGAATCAGAATTGCTGATTTCACATCTTATTTTTTTCTACTCTATATTTTTTTATGACCCACCCTCTCCAGAACTTTCATGCAGTTTTTACCTCTATGCTGCCCAGAGTTGTGAATGCCCCTTTGTTCTTGTACTCCACACTGCTATGAGTACCATCAGGAGACATTTCTCTCCTATTTCACCCGGCATCTTTATCATTTCTGCAGTGACCTCATCTGAGCCTGCTGCTTTAGTGCTGTTCTTCTGTGGTGGGTTCCTCCACTTCTGATGGGTTTTCTTCATTCAGAAGCTGCTGGAAGTATTCCTTCCATCTGCCTTTGATGTCTTGTGAACTGTTGAGCAGGTTGTTGTTGGCATCCCTTATGAAGGGTGTCTGACTATCTTCTTTATCTTTCCATCTTGCAGTTCAACATGATTTTTTTCTGGCATCCACTGAATCACTTTACAGAAGTTGGTAAAATGCCTGTGATGCCTTGTTCTTTGCTATTGCACTGCTCTCTGTATTAGCTTGGCCCATCTTTTCTATACCCACTTTTTCCTCCTTTTTTTGACTTCCTGGATTTCTGCATTCCATCACCAGCTTTCCTTATGTACCATATTTCCATTCCTGGCTCAGCCAAATATCTGTTCAGTAGTCCTCACACATGCTGTTTTGAGGCTCTACGATATTTAGGGTTCACCTATTTCCTCTCTTTCTTGAGGTGCTAGATCCTCGAGTAGTAATTTATTCCTTGACCTATGGTACTTTCTCTCCAGCCTGGTCTCTCATAACTGTAGAGGCTTCTCTAACCACTGCTTGCAGCTGATTGTGGCAACTAGTAGTTTATACTGTTGACTGACTGCTTCACTGGGGTTGACTGCAATCAATGATTCTTCCCCAGTGCCCTTTCCTTAGAAGGAGGAAGTCTACCTGAATTGCATGTTGGCCACTTTTGTATGTGATCTTGTGATTCTCTCATTCTAAACCATGTTTTGGCTGCTATCAAGCCATTTGCCAGATAGAAGTTTAAAATGGCCTCACCTTCTTTATTGTCTCACCCATATGGACCCAGGCAGTCCTCGTATCCTGCTGTGTGTCCTGATATGTCCACTCAAGTCACCCATTATCAGAACTAATTCATGTTGTCCTGCTTTATCTAGTAGTTTGTACAACTACTTAACATGTCCATGCCTATTTGGTGACATTAGTCAACATGACCGAATCACCTAGAGCCATATTTTGCACATAAAGTGGCTAGCCCTGCCCACGGCATGCAGTCTGTGATCCATGTTCTATCCTGAGGATACTGCACATCACGGTAGATGCCTAAAGTGGTTAGTTAATACAACTCTTCCCCCTATAGGGCACCGTGTAGCATCTGCTGCTGCCTACAGCTCCATTACTTTTTTCTGTTTGAGATGGAAACACTTAGTATGTTTTTTAGGTGAGAGAACCTCCACAGAGAGAAGAGCATACAAACTCCAAACATGCATTGGCCAGAGGTCAGGATCATACCTTGTGCACTGGAGGCAAATACCTTAACCATTTTGCTAACTGGTTTCAATTCTTGACTTTTGATAAGCGTCTGCAAGTTTGCATGTTCCCACGTCTGTTCACCATTTACATCTCATCACTGCAAAATGCTGGCTTTCTTAATTAGGTAATTAATTAAATATATAAATTTGCTAGAATATATTTTATCATAACACTGTAAATGTTTTGAGGTATACGTTCAGATTAACAGAAATTTAAAAAGCGATAGAAGAACATCGAGGCATTGATTTGGTATTAAAAGGGAATACAGTCACTGCATTGCGAATTCACTGTTCAGATGATACACTAATAGCATTTCAAGAGGGACATTTTATGCCATTTCTGAAAATTATTTCTAAAACATACATGGCAACAGGAAAACGAGCCTTTCAGCCATTGCTGTATAAGAAGACTATTGTGTGAATTGAAAAACAACACATAGCCATTGCACAAAATAACTGGGTGAGCAATAATGCACAGGGAGGGGGTGATTCAGAGACATATTAAACAATTGTTGTACCACAGAAATAGTGTGGTATGGTGAGCATGGTATGCAAATGACTTGATACATATGTTAGTATGCTAAAGATAGCCATTACATGCTAATGAGACTCCCATTTGTAACCTCACAGACCATGGTGAAGATGGCATATAATACCAAGCAATTAAATCAAATATGGCAATGTAATTTGTCAATATATAAATTTACCACAATGAGCCATGGCAATTATCAGTTCTGAAAGCCAGGATTTTTCAGTGCAGAGGAGTTTCTCTTGCATAATTGTGTTAGGAGTAGCATCGGCATTAGCAGAAAAACATGTACTGCTGTCCAACTCTAATGCCATTGTCTGCAGTATTGCATGTTGTCACCACCAGCACTTGATCCACCATCATCTACATGACCAGGACATTGTTGATTGCTACCATGTGGATAAAAGATACCATATAGGAGTGAGATGTGCTGTCTTCAGATGAAGTTGGAGGGTACAAATAAGCCTATCCTTGTAAACATGAACATTTGCACAGTGTTAATTACCCTTTCTACAGGCACATTTAGCATCTAATAAGAGATAAGTTAGGAATGTCACAGGCATCAGCCTCTTAAATCTCACTCCAGCTCCTTGATGTGGTGGTGGAACATATTTGGTTTCCATGGGGAAGCGAGAAGAGAATCATCGCTCTGGAAACATTCTGCGACATAAAGTAAACGAAAAGTCAAGCAAATGCCTCCAACTAATAAAGCAGCCGGTGAATAAAATAAAACTAGAGTAGACAAGAAAATACACCATCAGCACCGCAGCAACCAGGTTTAATAGTGTAAGTGCTTTCAAGGATCAGCCTCTTCATCAGATTTGGAGTAAAAACATACAAAGACTTGGATAGTACAATCAATTAAAAACAATAGACATTTAAATACACAGTAACAAGAGTACATGTTAAATTGCATAAATAATTACAATCAAAACAATATACCTTGCCTAAAATACTAATAAATGATGATAAAGTAAAAATATATTATACATTATATTATATTATATTAAAATGATATATTAAAACCTAATGCTTAAGAGGCCTAGTCTTTAAAAAGGGCTTAAGAGATACCTTATTATTTAAACCCGGAGATTTATTTGCACAGAACAGCATTATCCATTTCTGTTCAGCAGCTTTAGTATAATTATACAAGTCCCCTTCTCTTTTGTTGTTTGTTAGAATTTCTAGAACTAAAAATTAAAAAATGTGCTGAGATCCTTCACTTTCATTATGCATGGCTAGAGCACAACTCTCCTTGCCATTCTTAATATCTCAGTGCTCCAATAGAGACGTCTATTGGCCTTACCAATGTAATATGAAAAACATATCTCACAATAAGCTAAATAGACAACATTAGACACCTTACAGTCTGCATAGTGATAGCAATTAGTTTTAAACCCCAAATGGGGGTGTGTAAAGTTGTTACCTATATGAATGTGTGAGCAAGCCATACAGCTTCTACAGGCATAAGTACCTATCCTATCAGACCTATTCAAATGCTTTAAATCAGTAGACCTGTAGCATAGATGGCTCTTAAGTGATCTATTGTTACGAACTGTAAAATTTGGTTTATCTAACACATCCTTCAGCCCATCTAGACTTGAGAGAATACCCCAATTCCTATTAACATCGCAAACTATATTAATATTACTAGCGAACATTAATGGCATCCTTAATTTGTTATTGCCTTCATGTTTAGAGGCTAGTAAAGTTACCGCTTCGGTAACATCAATGGATCCCATAACTTCCCCTTCTCCAAAATAGTGTTTGCAGTGATCATGTCTAGTCTCCCAAGCTTCACTGATGTACCTATCAAAATCTCAACTATCATAACCTCTCTCTAAAAACTCAGATTTTAAGTTTAGCAATGCTAAATGCAACTGGCCATCATCATTGTAAAGCCACATTACTCTAAACACCTGCCCTTTAATTACATTACTTTTTGTGTGGTTGGGATGCATACTTCTATTATGCAGCAGATTATTCTTCCTCACTGGCTTTCTGTACAAGCCAGTGCGAACAATGTTCAAATTATCTCTACTAACTTTAACATCTAGAAATTTAATCTCATAGAGAGAATACTTGTATGTGAATCTCAGAAAGTCAGTGGTCCCATTTAAATATAGAATAAATTCATTCAATTCATATTCAGTACCCTGCCACAACAAAAAAATGCCATCCACAAATCTTGTATACCATACTATATGGCTACTGTACGTCTCTTTATAAAAAAATAGATCACTCCCACTGCACCAAGGAAAGGTTGGCATAGCTACTGGCACAGGCTGTGCCCATGGCTACGCCAACCTTTCGAATATAATAATCATTACCAAACATAAGGATGTTATTGTTCAAAATAACATCCAATAAGGTACAAAGCAAACAGATTTCATCAGATGTGATACCTACACTACATAGCAGCTCTCCTACATTATTTATGTCCCATTGATTGGGAATCACCGTAAACAGAGATTCTATATCTAAGGTCACAAAATAACATCCAGTTTGTACAGAGGCCCATTTACAACTAAGTACCTCCAGAAAGGTTTGTGTCTTTCAAAACAGTTTCGCAGCTGTCACGTATAGGATGTAGATTTCTTTCAACATATATGGATAAGGGCTCTGTGGCTTATCCCCTACTTGACACTATCCGGTGCATAGGTGGTATTCTAAGGCATTTATGTATTTTGAGTAATCCATATACAATAGTTGTCACAGGATGGTCAACTGCAAAATACTCAAATAATGATTCACTTATCATTCCAGTTATTATTAAATCAAAACTCAAAAAGGCTATCTTATCTATTATACCTTTAACTACCTCTCATAGGTATACATTGATATGTCATCTCATCATCCAATAGAACATGCATCTGTCTGTTGTATAGATCTTTATCCAAAATAACTATCCCGCCACCCTTATCGGTGGGTCGGATCTCCACAGCAGTATATTCAAGATTAGACATATTGGAAAACTGCTTAGAACATAAATTAGAAGCAAAAACCTCCCTTATTTGTCTATCACAAACCTCAACAAAGGTATCCATAACTGAATTACTTGGTGGAATATATAAACTAGGCTTCTTAAGAATGCATTTATCTGTTTGAGCTGTAGCAAACATAGCACGTAAAGTTAAGAGTTCTACCAAAAAGTCTCAAGTCTCTTAGTACATCAGTCAAAACAGCTTTCTTAGCCAGCACAAAACTAAGGCCTTTATCAAGAAGTGACTTTTGAACATCTGTCAAATTACATGAGGAAATGTTAAAAGCTAGATGTGTTTGAACCTCTTTCTGCTCCTGCTCTGTCCTTCTGCACTCTGTGGTCTCCGTAGCTTCCGATTCCTCGACCGTCCCCTGTTAGGAAGGGGATTCTCTAATAAAAAATGGCTCATACTCATAGCTGCTTGTGTCTTATCATTGTTAGAGCCAATAATAAGATATCACTGACTCATGTGCTCTTTAGGTTTTACTTCTAGACCCTCCCAGGAGTTCACGGACTTCATATGTTGTTTCTTATGCACAGTGTGGTCCAAAGGACTCGGATTAGTACTTTGTTTGTCAGCTGTTAATTTAAACATCGAGGTCAGTTGCATTTAGCACTGCAAAACTTAAAATCTGAGTTTTTAGAGAGAGGTTATGACAGTTGAGATCTTGATAGGTACATCAGTGAAGCTTGTGAGACTAGACATGATCGCTGCAAACCCTATTTTGGAGATAGGGAAGTTATGGGATCCCTTGATGTTACCGAAGCGGTAAATTTATGTGCCTCTAAACATGAAGGCAATAATAAATTAAGGATGCCATTAATGTTTGCTAGTAATATTAATATAGTTTGCAATGTTATTAATAGGGATTGGGGTATTCTCTCAAGTGTAGATGGACTGAAGGATGTGTTAGATAACAAACCGAATTTTACGTTTCATAGCAGTAGATCATTTAAGAGCCATCTATGCCACAGGTCTACTGATTTAAAGCATTTGAGTAGGTCTGATTGGATGGGTACTTATGCCTGTAGAAGCTGTATGGCTTGCTCACACATTCATATAGGTAACAACTTTACACACCCCCATTTGGGGTTTAAAACTAATTGCTCTCACTATGCAGACTGTAAGACGTCTAATGTTGTCTATTTAGCTTATTGTGAGATATGTTTTTCATATTATATTGGTAAGTCCAACAGACATCTCAAAGATAGAATATTGAAACACTACCAAGATATTAAGAATGGTAAGGAGGGTAGTGCTGTAGCCATGCATAATAAAAGTGAAGGATCTCAGCACATTTTAAAATTTTTAGTTCTAGAAATTCTAATAAATAGCAAAAGAGGAGGTGACTTGAACAGAAATGGATAATGCTGTTCTGTGCAGATAAAACTCCGGGTTTAAATAATAAGGTATTTCTTAAACCCTTTTTAAAGACTAGGCCTCTTAAAAATTAGGTTTTAATATATCATTGTAATATAATATATAATATATTATTTTATTTTATCAGCATTTATTAGTATTTTAGACGAGGTATATTGTTTTGATTGTAATTATTTATGCAATTTAACATGTACTCTTGTTACTGTGTCTTTAAATGTCTATTGTTTTTAATTGATTATACTATCTAAGTCTTTATATGTTTTTACTCCAAGTCTGATGAAGAGGTTGATCCTTGAAAGCACTTAAACTATTAAACCTGGTTGCTGTGGTACTGCTGGTGTATTTTCTTGTCTATTCTGTGACATGAGATGCTGGGGCCTACCAACTGCACCCTCATTGCCAACAAGGCTTCGTGTCCTCTATTGGCATCTACTATACAGACAGAAGGGCCTCTGTTCCATAAACTGCTAAGTGTTGTACAGTACACATGCTATGAGCACCAGCCAGACAGTAGCTAACATTCTCAGGTCTGTTGTATTATGCAGTCTGCACTAGCTTTTGTTCAGGCTGACTTTCCACAGTTGTCTAGTTAGTAGGCGCACCCATTGCCACCCACAGAGTACTGAGTATGCAGTTTCCATAGATATGTGAATCAGGCCACTCATAATGGTGTCCATTGTTGCGATTCAGGAAATGACAGTGATGACCCCTATTTGTATCACCCCCCAGAACATCGAAAAGATGGCATAATGTTGTTCCAGGCATGGAACAATGTCAAATGTGTGTTTAGACTTATGAAGGCTCATGTCTGCTTCTTGGATATATCTGGTGAACTGCAGTATGTTTTGGAAGCCAACAGCAAAATATTTGTTGTCTGCACTATGGTACATAGTATGGTGCTAGCAGTTGCAACATGAGAATATCATAACACTACCAAAGGGTTACCACTAGCAATGGGTAAGTTTGGTGAGGAATGCTTGGAGAAATGAGCAGCAGGTGTAAGAGGGTGCGATACATAGCAGTATTGGCAAAGAAAAGAGCGGACTCTGGTCTACAACTATGGGCCATGCCATGGACACAGAGTAAAACCATTGGATGCATTAGCACATCCATGCTGTTCAGTACAGTGCACTGGCTGGCCACACTGTGCATCATACTTAAACGTACCCTCAAAGATCAGTGGAGTGGGCAGGGCTCAGCCGTCATCATTTGCACAGGTGAGGTGTAGCAAAGTGATTGGAGACTGCAATATCACCATATGTGATAGGGTTATTCAAGATGAATGTAGTAGCCACACTCATATTTAAGATGTTGGGGGGCATAGATCCCATTATCTAGTATCAAAGGTGGTGCATCCATGATATGAACACTGTCCTCATGTACCATGTAGCACTGTGGAATTCTCACTAAAGGCATACTCTTCAGAAGATGGTACAGTCCTAAAAGAGCATATAACTGAACAATGCTGCACCTCCCATGTGGTGAGACATAAAAGGTGGCATCAGTGACCATATGATAGGCCATGGTAAGACATTGTACTTAGTAAGGCAACAAGGGAGTGCTTTGGCATGGAACTGCAAGACCCAGGCTGGGCCAGTGAGGTGTTATAATGGTGGAACTGGAAGGTCATCAGCCATAGCTGTGGGAGAGTCCACACTTGGGGCAGGAGGCAGCCATGACCAGAGGGGGAATAATGATGTGTCCCAAGATCTGTGTGTGTGTGTATGTCTGTGTGTGTGCGCATGCATGCACAACTGCATACACATGACTTGTGACCATGCACTGCACAACCATCCCCTAGCAAAACCAATGTGGGCATTTGCCAGTATACCCATTAATGCACCAGTGGCTGCCATGTGAACCACCATTTCCCTGAAGAGGTTACTGTTCCAGATCACTATATGCTATGCTATTTTGCATGCATTACAGGATGTCCACAGTTCCTGTAGAAGTTGTACTTCCTCACACAGACCATGCATTATGCAAAAATTCCTGAAATGCTGTGCATAGTGGCTGTCTCTACCCGCATATCTGCTGCTTTAGGCCAAGTGATGTCATTGCACTTGTTATCCATTATATTCTAGATCCTAAGTGGTAGAAGTTGGTCTTTTTTAGTGCAGTAATTTAGCATTAAGGTGCTTTAGCATGACCATCTCTGAATAGCTGATATGATGCAATGTGTTAGAACACACAGTCAGCACTACCATATTTGTTGCTGATTGTGCCCAGGCTGGGAGGTCACATGCACAATGTGTTATGCATGGATACTGTAAAACATGTATCACCATATGTCCATAATAATGGTTTCTATCAACCAACATCACTGCTCACCGATGCTCATCATGTGGTGTCATTTATGTGTGGCCATGTAGACAGGGCTACCATTTTTTCTTTATACTAATTATGACATCAACAGCAAACATGGCTTTTTCAAGTGCTAGTTGCTTTAGGACTCATTGTTGCTACAGCCAGGAGACAAAACTAGTTCTCCATTTGCTGCGCAAGCTCTATAGAGTTCCTGCTAGTGCACTGCGATGACCACTGTATAAAACCAATGTCTGACACCAGCTTGTCATTGCACTGACTGATGAAACTGGAATCACTCACTCTGGTGAGCAGTACTGGCACAGGTATGCCTGTGGAGGTGCCACAACCTGATTTCCTAGTGAGACACAGATGTTAGGCATAGGGTTGTTAGCACTGCTGTGTGCCAGGTTTGGCACTATACATTTGGCCTCTGGCATTGTAAAGCCTGTCAAGTTCATCCACTGGGCCACCAGAGTGGGCAGTCACTCATGATATCATCCATTGAGGTGCCTAACATTTGTATGGCTTTCACTGTTAACTGATCACACCGGTCCACCATATTCCTTCTTATCTTCATTATGTTTCCCTACCTTATGTCACTACCCATACCCAGTTTATTGTCCAGTCCTCTGTATCAACAGTCCTCCTCTCTTTGTACATTTTTTAAAAAGCGCAAGTTGATTAAAATCAGTTTTCTGCACTTCATTATGCAATGCTCTTTGCTTGGACACGCACGTCCTTGTGATGCTAAAGTACGTATTTAGTGCAGAAAATATTTTGTTAATTATACTATTGTGCCCTTAAAGATACATTTCTTATGATAATTTTACAGTTTTATTAATTTTTTTTTCTAAATAAATCTGCACACCTTTATACTTCTTGCTTCATTCATTAGTGTTTCTTTATACTGAATTTTAATGCATTCTGCATGGTATATAGTCAATGATGTTCCTTTAGAATATACGCTGTTCATAAGCACATTTTTAAAGCAACCGTTTATTAAAACCAGTAATTACATTTTATATATAAAGAGGAAATGTAATTATATTGAACAAAAGGCAGGGGAGATCTGATAGCTCTAGCTTGCTGATGATGCAGTTCTCAAACACCAAGTAGGCATAATGTATAATGAGTTGATGTTTCATGATAATATACATCCTAGCACACCATCTGAGCAGCCATAATTGATTAGGTTAAAAATAATTCAGCAATTTAAATGGAAGAAACATCACCAACTGCACTCCTAACGTTGTTTAAGTGCAAAAAAAGAGGCCAAATAAACTTGAAGATCAACAGTTTTGTATGGGAACTATAGCATCTCAATGTTTGTCTTCAGTTCCCCCTCCAGAATATCTTAGCAATGTAATGTATAGAAGTTTAGCTTTTTAATACAGAGTTTTATATTGCATTTGCCATAATACCTTAAAATTTTCACTGAATATCTAAGGAGCACATGTGTGATGTCTGTAAATGCATGATAAAAGCAAGAAGTTGCAGCTTGATATGTTCAGCTGAGTTTAATCTAAGATCCCTTTAATTTTAGCATTTTTTTTTTACTGCAACATACACCTCCTTGCAAAAGCTTGCTGCTTCTTAATGTGGTCTCACAGGAAAGTCTGATAGATGAAGAGGTGTTTAGGTTAAATAAGTCTTCTGAGGTTTCTGTAGACCTTGTTCTCTCTGTCTTGCTTCTGTATTCTTAGGTGTAGTATAAGATGTCATTCATTGATTAAGGCTTACAAAATGGAGATCAGAAAGATAATTCTAATTGAGGGACGTCTACAAAGGTAAAGTCAAACAATAAACTGCTTAAAATTCTGACCCAACACTTGATTGATAGCACTGGGATACTTTGATTAACCAGTGCAAGAGCCTTCATTAGGTTTAAAAAATTTAAAACCAAAACCAAACAATAATACATAGTAAAGTCTTAAATAATTATGACATTCATACCACCTCATTAAGCAGTCAGGCAATTTAAAATAAAATATTCATTTAATAGGGAAAGAAACAATGCTAAAGCCTTCCAAAGGTATAACAAAGATACTATGCACTTGTTCACAATATTATTGATAATGTTACCCACAGAAGTGTAGGAGATGTGTTGGACACGTGTTGGATATTAGCTATAAATCTTAGGTGATTCTGTATAGTATATTCAACAATAAGTAAAAGTTTAGAGATATAATAGACTAGCCAGACTCATGAAACCAGCAAACAAATTGCCACAATCATCTCCTGTAGGAAGCATCAGCCAGTATAGGGTGGTATATGCACACTCGTATGCCCCAAGAAGGTATGACGAGACACCTGCTTCCTCTAAGAGCACCCATGTTACTCTGCGAGTCATTCATGGCATTTTGCCTTCATTATAGCCACTACAAGTTAGTCAGCAGCAGATCAGAAGCAAACAGAGTTTTATCAGCTATTTCTGTGAGTATGTTTGAAAGGAACAGCAATACAAACTGTTACATTTCTACATGTTGGCATTGGTCCTGTCAGTCTTGTATGTCTCAACATTTGCAGTATTGGCATAATTTTACTGCACCAGTCAACCTACATGGAGCAAATTGTATTCATTCTGTGCACATTTATGATGCCCTGGGAAGTAAGGAATGACTAATGTCTTTAACTACGTTGACAAGCTTGCTTATTACAGAACTGGATGATGATTCATACGTTGCTTGTTACAGCTGCAACAGCATTATGGATATTGATAAAACAGTTGTACTCTTATCAGTTGTCATTGTTTTTCTGTGATGTATCAGTTCAGAGGTGCAGTGCCTTTCTGCACACACAGAGATTAAAATGCACTGCTTTTACAGCTGGCAACATGTAAATGAATAGCAGAAGCACTGCTTACCGCCAACAACAACAACTGTCCTGAAGAATGCATGTACACCCTCTATTTGTCAGCAGTAATAACACCAGATAACATCCCCCACTAACCTGTAACCTGGAGGCACTGACTTTAATCAAAATACTAATTTCATGGGCATAAACATAAGTATACAGTGCATAGCAAGGTGTGTACATTTGTTAGCGTGGTCCATCTTAGGTCTGCCTTCCAAGTTTAACTTTAAACATTAAGTTAATAAAATGTTGTCTAACCTTATGCCAAATTCATCTTGGTACTGTAAGCTGCAAAACATGTTTTTGGTGTGCTGTGCTGGATTTGTGTTTATAGTGATACAGGTCAAAATTGAACAGGAACTGAATTAGATCACATGTCAGGGACAGTCTCAATTGTGTTTCAAGTACGTCATTCAGTGCATGCGTGCATGTGAGAGACTTTTTGAAACTGATGGACTATGTGGCTTGTGTGTTGGAGCATAGATGTCAAATGATTTGCTGACCATGATCACGGACGATGGTCAAAGGTCCAGACTTGGTGCAGATGCTCCTGGTCTCAGCCTGTCAGCTTTACAGATAAGTTTGACTATAATGAATAGAAGGCATTCAGCACTAAAGTAATAGTAATCCGAAAAAGATGCTAAGCAGTTGCTGGATGATGGGAGCGATGGTTGCATTCATTGCTGGACTGTGTATACTAGGCTGTACTCTACTTGTATACTGCAGACAAAGCCACTGAGACTAATACTTGCTGCCATTGTATTAATTGTTTTGAATCAAACTGCTGGGGAGAGTTGCGTCAGTGAAGGGATGGCCATCACCACACATGCACCTTGGACTTTCTGTGCTGCTGTTTCAAACCTATGAACATAAAGACCTTCTGTAAACATAGGTAGTTGAAAATCAGAAAGCTAAAAATGAATGGCTATACTATTATAAATGAGCAGGTCAGTACAGTACACTGATGAAGCTCTGTTAAGGGCAAAAGTGTTCATCTTTTTAATATCGTATTTTTTAATAAAAAAGTATTGATGTGTAAACACGATTGATTACCTTGAAGTCTCAACTGACATTTCATGGTTCTTTTTTCCCTGATTATAAGGAGGCTGTCAGCAGCTTTGATGGTCCTGAAGTACCAGTTTTCCACATGGTTTAATGTTCCTTTTAACTTAAGGGTGGGAAACATCTTAACCCCTAAGGCCCTCACTACAAGGATCTATTTGTTTTTGAACAAACATCAGCCTCTGTGATGTATTCTGTTGAATAAGAGTTGGTTCTCAGTGTATGCCTTCTATGAAAATCCTTCTTATGTCCACATAAGTTTTTACAAGGTGATCTGGTTTCCTCCAAATCCTAAAGGTACAAGTGATTTGGAAATTGTCTTAATTTTCCATGGGTGTTTGTGCTGTGTAGGAGTATCTATGTACAGCTGCCAAAACAGGTTGATCCACTGTTCATGATGGCTTCTGTATGTTGCATAAATTGAGTATGTCCCCAACAGCCATACCTCTCAACCTCTTGACACAAGAATTCTGGACAAACGCAAACATAATAGGGTAGCAAAGGCCCCAGAATAGGGACATATTCTGAATACTGCACTTCTAAACTTGACAGCTGATAGAATGCCAGGTTTACATTAGCATGCATTTTTTTGAAGGACATGACATCTGAAACTAAAAGATCTATAAGTGAGAAGTTGTTTTATCTTGCCTTCATTCTTACTGATGGGTTCGGAGTTGATCAGCTCCGACTCAGCCAAATGCAAAAGCTCTAGGACTTCAACCAGCTCGTGGCCTACTTCCTATCCCATGATGCACTGGTGCTTCCTTCAGAGCTCGTTTGCCACTGCAACAGATCGGGTGATTCGCCAGCTCTGGGCAGTGAAAATTATTTTTTTTCTAATAATTACTTAGATTGTATAGTTCTAGATGAGATTTGTTTAGTTAGGATAGTTGTTACAACTTATATTGCCTTTCACATTTCGCGTTTCCACTAGTGTGCTCTTTTTCTTCTAGTTCTTCATGGCCTGTTGAAGGCCTTTGTTAATCTCCCTAGTCTGCTTAATAGAGTGGTAGTTTGTAAGGCTTTTCAAATTATAGTAGTTAGAATTTGGTTGTTATTGTGCAGAGTGTTTGTTATATAGGTAACCGTGTGTGAATATATATATATATATATATATATATATATATATATATATATATATATATATATATATAGCCATTTTTTTATTATAAGCTCGTTTAAGTTAGAGAGCTCTTTATTGTGTGTTTGTGTGGATAGACCTTTTCTTGGTATTTTTTTTTTTAAGATGTCTCAACAAGACAAAGGCAAGGTGGTTAAACAGTCCAAGCCTTCAGGGTTTAAGAAATGCCCTGAATGTGGGCAAAAAATGTCCATTACTGATGGGCACATGGATTGTGTGTATTGTTTAGGTCCATTACATCTACAGGAAACCTGTTCCCTCTGCCACTCCTTTAGCTCCCAAGTACTACAAGAAAGGAAGAACAAGTTGATTGTCAGGGACATGATTAAATCTTCCTTTCAGGAATTGTTGGAACAAGGTCATACAGCTCATATCAAGCCATCTAAACCTTCTAAGAGATCTTCCCCTGCTGGATCTTCGGAGCCAGAAAAATCTAGTCATCCAGTAAGTCAAATTCTGACAAACCTTCGACCTCAGTGCCACTGACTTTGGAGCCAACAGTTATCACAATGAAGAGCCAGTCCCTGGTACTGGAGCCGGTATCTCCCTTTCTGAAATCACCGATATTGCAATCTGTAGCTTCTGCTCCATCCTCTCGGTCCTCGAGAAGCCTATCAGACATGGATGTGGATCATGTGGTACACAGGCTTCTGCAGACACTGGTCTTGGCCAAGCTTTTATCAGAGCCAACCTTTCAGGCTTCAGAACCGTCCAGCCTCCCTCTCCCCCCATATCTGTTCCTCCTCTGATCCGACTCGAAGTTTTGGAGCCAGAGTGCTCGGAACTGATGATAGTGGAGGTGTCAGTACTGAGACCTACTTCAGAACTTTTGGATCCAACCTTTGACTGCTTGGGTGCCAACCAAGAAGACTAGGGGTCAACACTCACCGGTCAGGTCCAGGGAGGATAGCTGAACTGATCTTTCGATCTCGAGGCTTTGGCGCATCTGAGTTTGGCACCTACCTTTGGCTCAGAGCCTACCGACTTGGTGCTGAGGGAATTGACTGTATGTTCAGATCCAGGAGTTCCTTTGCATTGGAGCCAGGGGGCCTTTGATGCCATGAGAAGAGCATTGTCCCCACAGACAATCATGTCATCAGGACCAGCAGCTTCTCCGTGTAAAGCACTAGTGTCTACCTCTTCATCACAGATTCCACAAAAGCGTAGAGACCCAGAGCCTCAGGAAGCCCCACTGGGTGATCCCTGCTCTTCTGAGACCTCACTAGAAGCTCCCAGTGAGGAGGTCCCTCCAAAGAGGCTATGCAAGAAGAAGCAGCTGGACTCCCCTCAGGAATCCGTCACTTCAGACACTGACTTGGATGATGTAGAAGGTTCCCCACCGTCCCTCAGAAGATATCTCCTTTGCAGATATCTTAGAGATTTTCAACAGAGGGGTGAGTTGTAGGCCATCAAACCTACTGATGATGAGTCAGTCTACCTGAAAGCTTTTGGGTCTCAGCCCTCTGCCTCCTGGGTGTCTCTGCCTTTCATCAAACTCATTGGACTTAGTTTGTTGAAAGGCGTGGGAGTCTCCAGATACAGTGGTACCTTTCCCTAGGAGGTATAATAAGTTTATTACCTCACCATAGGCGAAGGCTTTTCTCACCAAGGGGCATCCCTGTTGATGCCATGGGGATGGCGGTGGCCACCAAGGAGGAGTTATCTGAAACTTCAATGTCATTCCATCCACCGAATAAAGATTCGAGAGTCATGGATAGATAGGAAAAGTGCATGTTTACTTCAGCAACTTTTGCTCTTGGGTCACTGAATTATCTTGCGCATTTCACTAGATTACAAAGAGATCTCCTAAAAGAGCTAGGAGATGCTCTACAGGGTTCAGTAGCTGCAGGGGTCTCAGACAAAATATCCTCACATCTCTCACCCTTAATTCACTAATAAACTCATCCATGCATCTGGTTTTGTAAGCAGCTGATGGAGCGAGGAGAGCAGCTG
This sequence comes from Protopterus annectens, assembly GCF_019279795.1. Classification (NCBI taxonomy): domain Eukaryota; kingdom Metazoa; phylum Chordata; order Ceratodontiformes; family Protopteridae; genus Protopterus; species Protopterus annectens. Next base: position 1,552,075,974 of record NC_056739.1, on the reverse strand, counting down.
GTACAGGAATTGCTCTTAGGAGACCTTCCTGGATGCGCTTATGTTCATTTGCGGAGCCCTTTAAGTCATCCTTTATCAACACTCCCTTCTGATGGCTCATCCCTTTTTTGACCCAAAGTGAAAAAAATGCTTGCCAGGTGTGAACAAGGGGGAAAGACTCTTATCAGCCATCTGAGTCCATTTTTACACATCTACCAGACCTTACCACAAAGGTCTGAAAGGAGGAAAGATGTGGTTCCATAAAACTCAAGGAGCCTTTCAGGACACATGTGGTAAACCCCTATCCAGAGGCAGAGGAGGAGGCAATTATGGAAGACACCATCCACGAGGCAGAGGGGGTCTGCAGAATCAGGGTGACAGAGAACAGTTCTTTGGGAAGCCCTATCAGCACTCCTGAGACGAGGCTCACCTGCCCATCTCTTGAGGCAGTTGGGGAATGCTTATCTTTCTACCAAGATGCCTGGCTTCAAATAAGGCAGCAGGGTACAAAGCATCCTATCCAGAGGTTACTATATTCCCTTTTCCACCCCACCTCCCTCAAGAAGAAAGATCATAGACATTCCACCCAGTCACAGGGAACAAGCAACCACAGAAATTCAATGGTTGCTACTAAAAGAGTCATCCAGCTGGTCTCCACAGACCAGATAGGATCCAGAACTTACTCAAGGTTCTTTTTAGTTCCAAAGAAAACAAGGGACTGGAGGCCCATTTTGGATCTCAGCAGATTAAACAAATCTGTAAAGAAGACAAAGTTCTGGATGGTTACACTGCAGTCGATATGTTTCAAGGAAAAGACAATTGGATGTGCTTGACAGATCTTCAGGATGTGTACTACCACTTAAAAATGGACAGACCGTCTAGATATCACCTGCACTTTCAGCTGAAGGCCAGTCACTGCCAATTTTGAGCACTGACCTTTGGTCTCACAACAGCCCCCAGTGCATAGCAGAAGTCACTGCTCACCTGAGACGTTTGGGATTCCAGGTGCTTCCATACCTAGATGACTGTCTCCTAACCGCCACCACCAGGCATCAACTCATTCAAGCAAGGGACACTACTATGAATATATGCTGTCAGTTTGGGATTACCATAAATTTAGAAAAATCTGTCATTGCCATCACAACATACTGTTTTTATAGGAGCAGATCTGGACACAACCAGAATGAACTTAAAACTTCCATCAGAAAGGGTTTGTGCTATTTTGACAACAGGTTCCATCTCTTCTCTCAAAGACCAACCTTCAACTTCCACGGTTCTCAAATTGTTGGATGCAATGGCGGCAGCAATCATCGTAATTCCACTGGGTCGGTCGGATGCATATACGGATACTACAATAGCTCCTTTTCACGCAGTGATCATGTCATGAATTCCCAATGTCGCATTAGATTATAATCACAAATTCATGCAAGAAGTACCTTCAGTGGTGGCTGACATTGCATTCTGTAATGATAGGACATCCCTTTGTTCTACCCAACCCAATTGCCATAGTGACCACAGACACTTCCCTGATAGGGTGGGGGGCATTATCAGGGAAGAACACCCCAAGGCACATGGAAAGAATATGAGGCTCACCTGTATATCAGTGTCCTAGAGATGAGAGTGGTACTTCTAGCGTTGCAGTCCTTTCAAGACTCTTCCTCTGGGGACCATTGCAATCCAGACAACATGTCAGTAGTCTAGTACATAAACAAGCAGGACCCAAATCTTACCCCTTATGTCGGGAGGCCTTGAGAGTATGGCAATGGTCAAACTCCACCCAGCACTTTCTGATAGCGGTGCACATCCTGAGAAAGTCCAACATGACTGCAGACAAGCTGAGCAGAGCAATTCTATTGCCTCATGAGGTGTCCCTAAAGAAAGAAGTGGCAGAAAGGATATTCCACATATGGCGTCAACATTGCTGCCATCTTTTTGCCACACCCACAAACACGAAATGCAACAGCTACTTTGCCCTAATTCCACCACTGGGGAAAGCCCCAAGGGATGCACTTGTACATGATTGGCCCCCGGATCTCCTTTATGCTTTTCCACCATTACTTCTGATACCCAAAGTTTTACAGAAAACCAGTTGTTCTCTGGGAAGGCCCATAATTCTCATAGCCCCCTACTGGTCTCACCAGATTTGGTTCCCCTTTCTTCAGCCTCATCTATTGGAAGAACATTGGATCCTGGGACCTAGTTCCAGACCTCCTGATTCACTTATCGGGGGCTCTTCATCCATCCCTTCAGTCCCTCATATTGACAGCTTGGCTGGTCCAGTTCCAAACACAGCCAGGCTACAGAATCTTTCAGCTGCAGCACAGCATATATTGATATCCTCTCACAAATCATCTACCATAAAGCTATACCTCAGCAAATGGAAAAGATGCTCAATATGGGCATTACAAAATCATATAGAGCCTTATTTAGCTCCAGTAGTTTATATTTTGGAATTCTTGACAGCATTTTTCAATGAGGGAGCAGCTGCCGCAACTATTCGAATTCAATTGGCTGCAATCTCCAACTTCCATCTTGGTGAGGAAGGGTCTAATATCATGTCACATAGACTCTCAAAGGCATTTCTCAAAGGCACTATTCATTTAAGACCCCCCCCATCAAATCCCCTATTTCTCCATGGAATCTAAATTTCATTCTATCACAAATATTTCTACCACCCTTTGAACCACCCTCTTCATGTGACTTTAAACATATGACATGGAAAACCATCTTTCTAGTAGCTATTACTTCTATTCGGAGGGTTTCAGGGTTACGGGCCTTGTCTGTTAAACCCCCTTATATGATTTTTCATAATGATAGTGTCTCTCTGGACAAATCCCTCATTTTTACCAAAGGTATGTTCAGAAACAAATCTCAGTCAGTCTATAGAGTTGCCTGTATTCTTCCCCAAGTATGGCAATAAGACAGAGTATATGATGCTCAAGCTTGACATTCACAGACTGCTCCGCTTCTATTTAGACAGAACCAAGGATTTCAGGAAGATGGATCAACTCTGTTTCTTTCTCAGACTCCGGGAAGGGTGCTGCTGTTGTAAAAAACACTTTATCTAAATGGTTATGTATTTCCTTTACTTATAGTTCAGTGAATACATCATTACAAGACAAAATAAAGACCCACTCAACTAGAGCCGTCTCCACTTCCTCAGCTTTTTCTGCCAAATTACCAATAGATGCAATTTGTGCAGCAGGTACTTGGTCAAGGCCTCCTACCTTCATCACTCATTACAAAGTGGATGGGGCCTCCAGGGAATGGCTTCCTTTGGTTCCACTGTCCTGAAGAATATACTTCCGTGAGCCACCCAAGAAGATGGTGCTTGGGACACTATCCCATCAGTAAGAATGAAGGCAAGCTAGAACAACTTCACATAAAGAAGTTATGTACTCACCATAGCATTCTATGTGGGTTATTCATCTTGCCTTCATTCTTGCTTCCCACACTCCAACCCCCTTCCAGGCTTTTTGGTGATCAAGAACCTGAGGTGAGGCATGGCTGTAACTGATCTTTATCAAGTGTATTCTATGCTGTTGCTATATCGGGAGATGGCTTATACTTTTGTTGGCAGCAAACATGATCTATTGGATTGGATTTCCTTTACTTATAGTTGTGAGCCACTTAAATGGGTTTAAACTATTCCCGGCTCCACAAAGTCTGCTCTTCACTTTTTCCCCTTAGAACTGTTCTAAATCTCAAAGTAAGCACTCTGTTTTCATTCTAAAATCCTGCAGTTGCTCGTCTAAGTAATCTTATAAGTAAGCACTAATAAACTAAAGCACTACACCCTCTTATACTCCCTTTAAGTACTTTGCTCCCTATTGGTCCTTTTTGATCAGTCAAAAAGTAGTTCCTTATACTATTCTGGCATGTCCAAAAGTCAGTTTTGGGTTTACTCTCCAGTCCAGCTGGTGAATCTGGGAATCTTGAGGCAATGTTACAACTGCCTTATGTACACAGACCACCCTCTCCTCCTCCCAACAAGGTCAAATATATGTGAGAGATGCAACTATATAGCCAAACTGGAGGCTGAGCGCTCTCAACCCAATACTGGCACAGTCAGTCAGGAGGAGAAGGTAACCACACCCACCACAAATCCAGTCTCACATAGACCTATCGCAACAGAAAACCAAACACGTAAATACATAAAAACATACTCGGAGGCTCTAAATAAAAATCTGCCCAAGCAGCAGAGACCTCCAAAGCAGACATCCAAGCAACCGCTACCCCACAACAATACCTATGTATCACATAGTTCACAAAGTCAGTGTGCCACACAGTCACAGCCCTTAAGGCTAAACAAAACACCTAATACACTTGTAATAGGTGACTCTATTGTCAGACACACTGACGTCCCTCTCACCAGGCTGAGCAAGGAGAAGGTCACTGTAAGCTGCCTGTCAGGTGCCAGGATCCACCACATAACACAAGCACTCAGGTCACTCCAAAGCAAGTACAAATATGACTCTGTCATTGTCCATGCTGGTGTGAATGACCTGAGACATACCTCCCTGGACTACATGAAAAGAGACATAGAGGAGGATCATGTAGCCCAGGCCGGTATGACCCTGACCTTGAGTAGCATCTTACCCTCACCAAGAATGATGCCACAGTATAAAGACAAAATGATCAATTTTAACAATTGGCTAAAGTATTGGTGTCATTCAAAGGGGATCCAGTGTCTGTCAGCCTGGGATGACATGCTCGACAAGCCACGTTGCTTCGCTATGGACGGCTTGCACCTGTCACCCCTGGGCTTTTGAATACTGGCTAAGGCTCTTGCCACCCCCATAGTGCCTTTTTTAGGCAAGGCTCAAAAGACAAACCCACCTCCATAGACAACACAAAGAAAAAGAAACTAAGGGTAATTCTGCTCAACGCCAGAAGTCTAAACCTCAAGATGCACGCACTCGAGGCTGTCCTCCATATGGAGAATATCAATATCTGTGCAGTAACAGAAACCTGGTTCAAGGCGCCCGAGAGCACCCCAGCACTACCAGGTTATACCTCATACCATGCTTTTCAGCCCCAAAACTTGGACCGAACCACAAAATGAGGGGGAGTATCCATATTCATCAAAGATACCCACACTTCCAGGTTAGTGGCACTGTATGAAGCATCGGAGACCATCCATATGCAACTAACAGTGGGCAAAACTGCCTTTCAGTTTGTAGCCTGCTACAGACCTGCCTCCCAAACATAGGAACCCCATTCGGCTTTCCTGAGAACACTGGAGAATATGAAGGTCTCTCCGAACACCATTATATTGGGTGACTTCAACTACCCAAACATAGACTAGGAACACTACTCAAGCCCCAACACCCTCACCCAACGGTTCCTAGAATTTATAAATTCAAATGCTATGGAACAACTGGTCAACACTCCCACAAGAGGGGAAAACTTATTGGACCTGATCATCACCAACATGGGGACTCTATGTTCCATACCAGAGCTATACCCCTCATTGGTAAGATCTGACCATAAATTAATCTCACTGGACATCCATATCTTTTCCCCACCCACAGCCAAGGAAACCACGGTAAAGAACTTCTCAAAAGCAAACATCACACTTCTCAAAACCGAGGTGGATTCCTTCAAAGCCCCTGGGCCAGTGGAAAATACGGCCCAAACCACAGAATCCTTTACAAACACTTTCTATGGACACCTACAGGAATGCATGGATTGTGCTATCCCAGATAAAACCAAGACTCATTCCTCCAAAGGCAGGAGACCTGTCTGGTGGACCCCAGCCATAAATAAGCCATACAACAGAAGGAGGAAGTTACTACATGATAGAGCAAAATCCCAAAAAGGGAAGGCATCTCTGATCAGTACTAGCAAGAAACTACGATCCCTCATAAAATCATCTAAGGCCAGCTTCGAAAGAAAAATTGCACAAGATGCTAAAGATAATTACAAGGCCTTCTTTAGTTATGTCAGGAACCTGGGTGGCAACTCCCAGATATGCTCTGAGTTAGTTCAAAATGACAAAAAATACACTGAACCCACAGACATTGCCAACATCCTGGCAGACAGGTTCAGTGCAAACTTCTCCCCCCCCCCCTTACCCCCCAAAAGAGCAAATGTCTATCCCAACAGAGTGTAGCCTCCCTGACATGACAGATGCACAGGTGAGAGCTGCCCTCTCCAAAGCAAAAAACACAGCATCAGTGGGACCGGACGGTGTCTCAGGCTGCATCTTACACGAACTCCAAGAAGAACTGAACCCTCACATAAAGTCACTGTTCAATCTAGCCTTACTACAGGATATGTACCCAAGGAATGGCGTACAGCAACAGTGGTCCCACTCCACAAAGGTGGTGCCACAATGAACCCTGGAAACTATCGCCCTATAAGCCTGACTAGCCTGGTCTGCAAAGCTATGGAGCGTATCATCATGAAACTCATGGGAACCTCCAAACAGTGGATCCTACCAAATTCGGCTTTGTTAAGGGCAAATCATGCCTCTTGAACCTGGTCAACTTCTTTGAAACAGTCACCAAGGCCATAGATGAAGGGAAGTAGTCCACACAGCCTCCCTGGACCTCGCAGAAGTCTTCGACACAATACCCCACTCGAGCATCATAAATAAGCTCACCAGCTTAAATATCAACCCCTATGTCACAAGATGGGTTGCAAACTGGCTCAGGGATAGAACCCACATGGTCAGAATTGCAGGTGCCATGTCAGACTCTAAACCAGTTACAAGTGGCGTCCCACAAGGCTCAGTCCTGGGACTTCTCTTGTTCGGTATATATTTCTCTGAGGTACAGGCTAACATGGGAGGACTATGGCTGACCAAGTTCGCAGATGACTGCAAACTGGGTGCCATAATCGACTCGCCGACTGACACAAGCATCCTCCAAAAGGATCTCACAGAGACGGATAACTGGTGCCAGAGCCATGGCCTAAAGCTAAATGCCAAAACGTGCATAGTCATCCCCTTTGGGAAAAACAAAGTGCCCACAAATTACCACATAGGTGGTAATCCATTAAGTATGGAAGAAGTAATTAGGGATTTGGGGACCCAAGTAGATAGCAATCTCTCCTTTGACAATCACATTGCCAAAGTGGTTAGAAAGACCTTTTATATAGCCCATCTTATCACAAAAGGGTTCACATCTAGATCAAGAGAGGTCATTGTGACCCTCTACTCATCACTCATCAGGCCCATAATTGAATACAATGACCCATTTGGGATGTACCTTACCCGACACCTGCAGCAACTGGAAAGACCCCAAAAGTACCTCACCAAGAAGATGAAGGGACTCAAACAGATGCCCTACGCAGTTAGGCTAAAGAAACTCCAGCTCTACTCAGTTGCTTACCGCCTACTGCGAGGCGATCTGTGCCTGACGTATAAAGCCATGTCCAACCCAGAATTAATGGACATGCTCCACCTCAGGAAATCCAAATCCCTCAGAGCTACACACTCCAGGGACTTAAACCTCAGCATAGAAATAAATAGGACATGCTGGAGGGACAGATTCATATCCCAGAGGCTCCCCTCACTCTGGAACAAAATCCCAATCCATGTTAGGCAGAGTCCCTCAATGACCCTCTTCAAGAGAAATCTTGACGAGTGGATGGGAGATCATAGGTTTACCCCTGGGATATCTTCTGTGTCCCTACTAGACAGAGGCACAGTAAACTAATCTCAAAAGGGCTATCTTCTGTGACCTACTGTACAGAGGCACAGTCAACTAATCTAAAAGGGTGGTGAAAGCCAAACACACTCTGGCTAGGCTTATAAATGCCCTAGGGCAGATAGCCTAGTATCAACCTATGAAGCTATGAGGGAAACGCCAGTGCATCATAGGATAGGGAGTAGGCCACAAGCTGGTTGAAGACCTCGAGCTTTTGCATTTGACCGAGTCGGAGCAGAGGATTGGCTCCAAACCCATCAGTAAGAATGAAGGCAGGATGAACAACTCACATGGAAAGTTATGGTGAGTACATTCCTTCTTTTTTAGTGACCTCTATCCTCAGTAATATGCCAGAAAAAAAATTATGAGGAAAAGGCCAAAAATATGAGATAAAAATCTGAACTTTCTGCAAAATTCTGGACAGCTGAGAGGTATGCATCACCACACTGTAATGGATTAAGTGGGCAATCTGAAAATGAATGGATGGGAATAATTATGTGCCACAAAAATGAAGCAGTTTCCCTTACCTATTCATCTGCAGTCCTTTTGGTTAAGATTCATTTTCACCCATACAGCATGTGAACCACAAGTGGCATCTGCATCTCAGTGTGCAAAAAGAGGGTGTTCTACATTATTACTGATTGTCATTCCTTGCTGTAGTCCATGTTCCACTCGGGCATTTTAATAGGTTCAGTGGGTTGGTCATACTGTTCGGGTTCACCGCTCATTCAGTGATATTAAACCTGCTACCAAAAACAACAAACCTGAAATATTTAGACTTGGAACTTATTTGCCTGTGTGGTGATCTACTTAGCATGTGCAGATCACTAGAATTGCTACAAATGATCACTCATGCACAAAGTGAGGTAGTAATGAGTGGGATATGTCATACCTCTTACAAATGTTCGGTCACTTTGAAAAAAGTGACAGTCCCAAGGAGTATTTCATCCAAAACATCTTAACGGACATAAAGAATACTGACCAGAAACTACAGAACAGCAGTATGTTTCATTACATTTGAAAGAGAATAATTGTGAATTTAATGGCATAAAAATAAGTGACATAATCACACACAGGCAAATTTTATAAGCATTCCCAGAGAAAACTTGTGTAGAAATCTCACAGTAAGCATATTTCTCAAGAAGCAAAGACATTTGAGTTTGTCAGAGACAAGTGAGGTGTTCCGTTATGCAATTATAGATAGGATATCTGCTGCCACAGAGAAAATTAAAAAGGCCACGTTACTTAAGACCAGTTAGAACATCTGGAATTCTGTGTAAAATCAAGGAATAGTAAAATTTTCTGTTAATCATGTGTAAAGTATCAGTATAGAGTATCCTTGTATATGTGAGCATATCATTGCTCTACAAGGCTAATATATACTTATACCAGTTCACAAGGGGGGGGGGGGTTCTACTGATACCAATTCACATGGGGGGGGGGCTATTAGCCAGAAAATTAGTTTGTATAAAATCATGAAGAAAATCCTAACTGAGCTTAGCCAAATGGTAAAAGGAGCAAACATCTGAAATAGAGCAGTCTGGTCTTAATTGGGAGAATTTGCCTTTTTTTATCCTTCGGCGCACATTTAGTAAACAATGTAAATATTCTGAGGTTACAGTAGAAAGTCAAGTTTCTTGATTGCCAGTTGTTTGTAAGTCTGACAGCTTAAACTATAAACCTAAAATTTACATGGGAGATGGAGTGGTATCAGTAATGCTGAGGAGGAACAGGTTCTGCTTTTCCAAATGGAATTGTCAAAGTTTTTCTCGGTAGCAGCAGAACTGCATCACATGATTGTTTCCGTGAAACTGTTTCACTGATGGCCCTGAATATTTCTCCCTACACATATGCCTTAAAGAATTTCTATTTCAAAATCAAAGGGCTAAGATGGGAACATTGACCCTGGATTTGTGGTATTCATAGAACTGAATTTTAATGTGTTTGGTGGCTGTCAGTTAAATTCTGTCGGAACTATAATACCAGCTTCAAGAACTGGTTTAACAGAACAACTCAGAAAATGTATACAGAGGCTTTGATTTGTGCAGCAAGATGCCTAAAAAGAAGTGGTTACTTCATGCATATTCAGCTCTTAATGCTTAAAATTATTTTTTCAAGCACCATCTCTTATGGCCACTTGAAGAAACTTTTTTTTTTCTAAGCTCCAAAATCCTTGAGGCAAAAAGGTACTTCCTGGTTTAGTATAGCAAACTAATCAGTTTTCCTACAAAAGCTCATACTTTGTATAGGCCTGTGTATAGATTATACTACAAGCTTGAACTGAATAGTGACCCTCGTTTTGAGTCTAACCACGTTTGTAGGAAAGTATGCTAGAAAGGAAGCACAGTATAGACATTTTATTAGCTTAGCACTTAAAATTTTTTTTTCTGTACTGCTAATCCAGAATAGCATAAATGCAGTATGGTTTTTCTGTTAAGAATATTGGAGAATCATTGGAATACATTGTGATACTGTGCAGCAGAATACAATAGATCTCTGTCATTTGCTGACAGCCCTTTTATTTTGCGGACACAGTTGCAGACTTTAATTTGTAGCAGGTTAGAATTACAAACATTTCTCAAAAACCAACCAAACAGGACACACCACGAGAACAGGAAAAACTTCCAAATATCCTTTATTCAAAACGATGACAGAAATGAGCGCTTTCGCGTGCTTCTTGCACGCTTTTTCAGATACATTTTACACTGTCCAAGCCAATCCCTTATATACTTCCATAAGTGGTAAACACCTTTACCTTGTTAGGTGATCAATTAATTAAATAATTAAGTATCAATTGATGAATACCTTGTTATGTGAAAAAAACTTCAGTGAGAACTTCAAGAGAACTTAAAGTTCTACGTAGACTTTGAATTCAAACATTAAATTCTAGTAACTTCAAAGACAGTCGCTCATTACAATGCTAATACATTTTCTTATAAAAATGCATTTCTTGCAAGGTATTATTACGAAAACACACCTTATAAATCATTAAAAAATTTTCATGAAACATAGCAGAAACTATATCGATATCATTTGTTCTACATACACCTTTAAAAACTCATCTTAAAAACTCGTCTAAAAACACAAACTAAATATCTGTGTGTGTAAATTCACAACCAGTATTCATACACATCATCATGGGTTGACCTCCAATAACAGTGGTATTTACATCAAAACTGTGTATATGTGTATGGACCCGTACATTATTTAATTCTTAAAATATTTTTCTTTAACCATCAACTTGTTGGAAAAAGATCATTGAATACTTTCACTAACGAGGATGCATAATACCTTCAGGTTTATATTTGATGTGTATAAATCCAATCATATGAGAATTCTGTGAACTACCATAGACAAGTAGACCACTACAGTGAATTAACAATATATTGAAATGTGAAATTGCATAACTTTCAATACTGGCTTCTGATCAGCCATTCCTGAAATATCGTTCGTCACATTCAAAATCAACGTGAACCTGTATAGATGATCAAAATATGTTGTTATGGTTGTCTGGTTTATTTAAATAGAACTTCCTTGTTTATCACAAGTTTCTTGTTATACAGCCACCTAGTGTTCAAGTGAGTATCTACACTACCTTGGATGAGTATTGCGCTATCTTCCCTTGTGCTACTCTCATAGCCTCTATCATCATAAGCAGCTGTGGCAAAATAAAGACGAACCAACGCTCGTACTCAACATCTAATGTCAGATCATAATACCCCACTCAAAATAAGTTCTCTGATGTCTACTGAGAACAAACCATGCTGCCTTCATACTTATTGCACATCCCATTTCATTATTATATATATGCATGCCTTTTTATTCTAAGTATATTTCACGTTCATTCAGCTAATCGCTACAAAATCTAGTCTCACTCACTTAATATAGTGAAGCGCACTCAGGAAAGTGCTCCCACTCAAAATCGTTCTTCATTCTTCATTATACTCTATCAGTTAAAACACAAACTTCTGTAAGTCCTAATAAAAACATATATGTCTACTTCTCTTGGATAACCCAATGTGTAACTAATATGTAAAATGTAGTAAAGGATAGAGTTTCTAGCCCCATACTGTAACATCTAAATACAATAAAGCAAGGTACATCCATATAAGTCTGATGAGAGTATTTTATATAATTATCTATTCAGGTGTTTAAATATAGATCTAGATCCATAGATGTCTGCTGTTTACCTAACTAAATATGTAGTAAGTGTGTGGCTGATAACATTGTTGGTGAAATTATAGAGAAAATATACATATATGTATATACATGCACATACACCATGTGTATGTGCATGTATATATATATATATATATATATATATATATATATACACATGCATTGGGATAACCTTACCTACAGACCTGTGTGGTCCTGGTCCTGGTATGTAACCTATCACAGTCAACATGTCCTTGATTTTATCTGTATAATACCGTATATGTGGCCTCATGTTGCTTGAGCATCTCTTATGTCTAATACATCTTAAATGAATATTCCTCAACAGTTGACATCAATATATATAAATAACTAAATGGAGGCTTGGCTACCGTCTAGTGTGTACATATGTTGGAATATTACCCTAAATGTTCATTATATAAAGGGTTTAACACTGACGTAGCTATTAATTCCAGGTTCTCTATGCGCTCCTGCTCTAAAAATCCATTCCATCTCCAATCTAGCTAAAATGTTGTTGTTATCACCCATCCTGGGACTGATGGGCACAGTTTGCAATATTCTGAATTTAAAATGATGTGTTGGGTTTAAGTTTATATGTTTAGCTAATGCATTTAATTCCAAATGTTTCCGTATGTCGTATACATGGTTATAAATGCGTTCTCTAAGTCTCCTCTTGGTAAGGCCTATATAAAAGGCTGGGCATAGATCGCAGTTTGCCATGTATATTAAATTCTGAGTGTTACAATTGGTCCGTATCCTGGGGGAAAATACAAAGTGACCATGTGGATGTTGGTATTCTTGTATATTGTTAATGTATGGGCACATACTACAGTGTTCACAAGGATAAGTACCTGGGGTGTGAACATTACTCGCCCCAGTAGAAAGATTATGATGTGACTGTACTGAAAAGATGGTCTTCAAATTATCACATGTTCGAAACACAAAACCAGGTTTCTCACCAACTATCATCCTGGTATCATCTGCTGTAACAAGGATGTTCCAATGTCTAGTTAAAATGTTCTTGATTTCATTAAAGTCATTGGTGTATTTCAAGACCAAATTAACCTTGCTGTTACTATTATTGTATATTGAAACTGATCCTTGTTTCAAACTCTTATCTCCAATGCTTATTCCACGATGCCTATTCTGTGCCTCCACCTCTTTGTGCTCTTGGGGTATAATCCTACGTCTCGTTTCCTGTACTAATCGGCTGTTATAGCCCCTGGCCAAAAACATCTTTTCCATCTTATCTGCTTCTGTACTGAATGTGGCTCGATCTTTACATATTCTGTTTAACCTCCAGAACTGTCCATTCAATATTCCCTGAAACATGAATCTTGGGTGCATGCTTCTATAATCTAATAAGGTGTTCCTCCAACAAGTTTTCCGGAATATTTTGAAAGACAGTCTATCTTCATTGTCATAGTATAATGTTAGATCTAAAAAATTGATATCACTATATGAATATTCATATGTAAACCTCAAGAACGTGGTTGTTGTCTCTATATATTCTATAAAGCTCTTCAACTCATCTGTAGTACCATCCCATGCCAATAGAATATCATCCACAAATCTCCTATATATACGTATTTTCTCCATCCAAGGACTCTCAAATATGTATTTCTGTTCCCAGTTGTACATAACTAAATTCGCAAAAGAGTTTGCGCATGGGGTGCCCATAGCGACACCCCATGTTTGTAAGTAGTATTTGTTGTGAAACATAAATACATTGCAAGTCAATACCAATTCTAATAACTGCCCTATAAGAATCTGTCTATCTCTAGAGAAGCCACTCAATGCAACCATTACTTCCCTTATGGATTGAGTACCATATTCGTTAGGGATACAAGTGAACAAGTCACGAACATCGAGTGTGACCAATAGTAATTTCCCATTCATTTTCTCTAGTTGGTCAAAATGCTCTAAATCTTTCAATAAATGCTGTGTGTCTCTCAGAATGGTGTTTATATCATTCACTATTGGCCTCAGCATTTTTTCCAAAAATACTGAAATATTGTACGTTGCCCACTGTCTCCCTGAAACTATAGGGCGCATAGGTATAGGTTCTGCCTGCTTGTGTATTTTTGGCAGACCTTTCAGTATCGGTATGAGTGGTTCCTCTATCAGAAGGAAGTCAAACATTTCTTTGCTTATTTGCCTACACATCAAGTTGTCATATAACTCATCTCTTACAGTATTAATTATTTTCTTCACTCCATCTATTGTTAACTCTTTGTAAGTATCATTTAGAATTAGAGAAGCTTCTATTGTGCTGATGTACTCTGCTCTATCTAAGACTACTACTCCACCCCCTTTATCAGCGTTGGTAATCACTATGTCTTCATTCTGCCTCAAATTCATTAGAGACTTGTATTCATCCTTCTCTAGGTTAAAATATCTATTTCTAACTCGTCTAGTAGTATGGAGACTGTATAAGTCTCTCTCACAACTTTTCACAAAGCATTCTATATTTGAAGGCAAAATCGGGGAGAAGGTGCTCCTGTGTTTAAACATACTGGTAGTCTGTGTATGCTGCACCTGATTTTTAAAAAACAATTTTAAAGCTACTTTTCTAGCAAATAACCTTATATCAATCAATGTTTCAGCTAGTTTACTGCTTTGCGATGGTACATAGTTCAACCCTCTGTTCAAAAGCGAAATGTCAGATAAAGACAAAGCATGCCCAGAAAAGTTAAATACCAGTAAAGTCAATTCCAATGCTTCTTCTGTTGTCTCTCTTGCCTGTCTGCCGAGAACTTTCGTTTTCTTGGGCCTCGGCTCGTTGACCTCCCTCTGGGGTATGTGTTCATTCTGATCGGAAAAGGAACATTCAAATCATTAGTATGTGTCACTGTGGATCTTCTGTTAGTTCCTGTTCCACTGGAGTCATCAGGCTGTTGCAATGCTAGCTGGTTGGGAGGCGGTGTAAATTCATCTGCGTTGGCATTCAATCCCTCTATCCTGTGGGTCGGAGTCTCACTTGTATTGTTGGTATCTGTAGCAGTCGGCACTCGACCTGAAGTGCTTGCTTCACTGTTTTCCGGTTGCCTCTGGTTCATGCGGTAGTGACGTTGTGTGGATGTCATATGATTGTCAGTGGTTTTCGGCCAAACAAAAATGTTCGCATTTCTGAAGTCATGTACATCTCTAATTAACTTCTTCTGTTTTATACCTCTCAGTTTCTCACCAAACAAGTTTATTTGTACAGATACATCTTGAAGCTTCCTGGTAAATACGTCTGAGTGAAACCTCTCTGTTATCACTCGGTATGCAGCATCAATTTCTTCTTGTAACACTGTCTCTATGGGTTCGAAATACTCAAGTAGCAAGTGTATGTATTTATTGCTGAGCTCTAGATTCAGATCATGCCACTTTTTCAAGAGATCTGGATACTGTTGTCCGTAGGTCGGCATGCAAAGCACGCGCATCCCCCTCGGAACAACTTTGAAATTGAGACATGCTTGGAGGTGCTTGCGCTGCCAGGATAGTCTCTGTATTTTGTACAAATTGTTCTCCAGATTTCTCAACAATGTATAAAATTCAGTCATATTATTCTCAGTCTCACTTTTTCTATAAGTATTTTCAACAGTGTCTGAAAAATCAAGAGTCAATAGTGGGTTACCTCTGCTGGGTAGAAATGCATCTAGTCCAAGGGGACCCAACCGGTTGGTGGGGTTATAATCCAATTCTATGGTCGTGTTCTCCATAGCGTGGAGTAAGCAGCAACAAATTCAGAAAAGCACCAAAAGAATAAAAAACAATTGCCGCTTGTCTCCCAAATACCTGTGTGGTATTCATAGAACTGAATTTTAATGTGTTTGGTGGCTGTCAGTTAAATTCTGTCGGAACTATAATACCAGCTTCAAGAACTGGTTTAACAGAACAACTCAGAAAATGTATACAGAGGCTTTGATTTGTGCAGCAAGATGCCTAAAAAGAAGTGGTTACTTCATGCATATTCAGCTCTTAATGCTTAAAATTATTTTTTCAAGCACCATCTCTTATGGCCACTTGAAGAAACTTTTTTTTTTTCTAAGCTCCAAAATCCTTGAGGCAAAAAGGTACTTCCTGGTTTAGTATAGCAAACTAATCAGTTTTCCTACAAAAGCTCATACTTTGTATAGGCCTGTGTATAGATTATACTGCAAGCTTGAACTGAATAGTGACCCTCGTTTTGAGTCTAACCACGTTTGTAGGAAAGTATGCTAGAAAGGAAGCACAGTATAGACATTTTATTAGCTTAGCACTTAAAAGTTTTTTTTTCTGTACTGCTAATCCAGAATAGCATAAATGCAGTATGGTTTTCTGTTAAGAATATTGGAGAATCATTGGAATACATTGTGATACTGTGCAGCAGAATACAATAGATCTCTGTCATTTGCTGACAGCCCTTTTATTTTGCGGACACAGTTGCAGACTTTAATTTGTAGCAGGTTAGAATTACAAACATTTCTTAATCTTGTACATTGTCTAGATAGCTTGTCTTTTAGAAGTTAATTCTGTATTCAGACTCTTCTTAGGCAGCATCTTTCTGGATTAATCTTGAAATGAGGCGAATACCATATTGGAAAGTTATTTCTGACTTGCTAGGTACTCATTTAGTTGTCAATAAGTAAGAAAATTGCTAGCAAGATCTACATAGAAGACATCATCACCTGTTACTTCATAAGTAGTTTCTTTATAAGTCCTTTATGTAGTCCTCAGTAAAACTTTGAACTTGGAGACTAGTTTTAGTGTAGTCTAGGGGAAAACTGTTGTTCCACTGTGATCCTTTGGCTGCTACAGCTGTTACATATTATGTTATTTCTCTTGTTACCTGGTTATGCAAAAGCATAGTCTCTATTCCTAGTGCTGGTACATGGGTGTCTACTATGAATGCATAGGGGACAGTAGGAAAAATGAAATGAATCCGGTGAGTATAATTATTTATTCTGTACAGACAATTGTGCTTCCTGCATTTGATTAGAATATGCAAGAGAAGAGAACATTTAGGTTTATAATAGTAGCAGGGTGAACCTGAATGTGTTTAGACTGTGTGTGTCATTAAAGTAGTGCAGTGTAATTACATTTCTGTCATGGCTGGTATTATATAATCACACGTCTGACATGCTGCATGCAGTGTAAATACACTTAATTATTTAGTGTAATGCAATAGTGAGCTGTAACTGTACTTTCTGTGATAATTGCATGAATCCACACCATTACTTATTGATGGAGTGACCTTTTGTTTCTGGTGAAATCAAGTTTTGTAGTTTTGACAATATGTTCAGTGTTTTCTGATCATATACATGATTACTTATTTTTTCCATGCATGTCAGTAACAGTCAGTGGTCTCTGACTGGCATAAAGCCTGACACGCATTAGGTTTCTTAATTTCATCTTCAGTTACATTTACAGTTTTCTAATATACATTTGAAATTATTTACTTTATTTCTGAATAGCATTTTGACTAATGAATGCTTATTTTCCCATGGTTTGTTTTTTCGGAGTTTTTGTCAATTATGGATATCGGCATTCTAGCCTAATCTTATAGAAACTAAGGAGTATCTGTGTGGATTTTTGGGATTCATGAATAATACCATGTGAATGTTGCAGTTAGACAGGCCATAATATAAGGCAGGTTAACAATATGGTGTGCTACTACAGTACTGAGTTAAGCATGTTAATACAGATGAAAATTAACAACCTGCCATGTGAGACTTCCATTTTTTTTTGCTCATACCTCTGTGAATAATAATGCTGAAATAGTCAAGGTGTTGCTTATATACCTCTGTCCAGCACTGCACATTCACTGATGTTCTTTAGCCATGAAATCTGCATAAAGCAGAGTTGCTGTGGCATGTACATTACATTTATCTTAGTACACAGTGAATTCTGGACAGCTGCACTTTATAACACAGGGGATCAGAAACAATGAAATGCCCAGAGTTATGTCCTCTCTGCAATATCACCTACCGATGAGTATTGATGTATGTAGTTTTCATAAGAGTATTCACAGAGCTGTTGGGCTATACTACAAGCTGTATGTTATAGGAAAGGGCATACTGCTTAGACCCTCTTTATAAGACTTCTGGGTAAGGTGTGTGCATATGTATGTGTGTGTGTGTGTGTGTATATATATATATATATATATATATATATATATATACACACACACACGCATATATAATCTACAGACACACACAAATGTGTGTGTGTGTGTGTATATATATATATATATATATATATATATATATATATATATATATATATATATAACATGTGTGCGTGGAAATTGCTTGAATACACATTTATGTGACATACAGTTGACCTAGATATGTTGGTCTAAAGGAGAAGTAGTTGACAACAAATGTGTGTGTGTAAATATTTGGTCTTAGCACATTTAATCGACAGATGAAAAGTAAAGGTAGATATGGTCAGGAAATATGCTGTTTGGAACATTGTTTCCACTAAGGGAATGTTTTATGTGGTACAGCTTAGAGGCACATCTGTCCAGCACAAAACCCATATCAGAGTTCTTTCACTGTAAACCACTCCTGCTGTCATGCCTAAGAATTCCCTGGCAGGGATTCTCTATGATACATGGCTCCATGCCAGTGGTCAATTCCTCGCTGGTCAGGTTCGACCACAAGCTAATCACCCTAGACATCCATATCCCACCCCCTCCCCATTATGGAAACCACTGTAAAAAAACTTCTCCAAAGCCAACTTCATGCTTCTTAAGTCAGCCGTGGCAAACTTCATTACACTCACACAGATGGAAGATAGTGGCACAACTGCTGAATCCTATACAAATGCACTGTATAAGCACATACATGAGTGCATGGACGATGCCATCCCCCAACAGAACCAGGACGCTATCCTCCAGAAAAAGGAAGCCAATCTGGTGGTCTCCTGCCAGGCTCTACAACAGAAGGAAAAAACTGTTGCAAAAAAAAGAGTAAAATCCCATGATTGCAGTAACTCCCTGGTCAGCATGAACAAGAAGTTGAGATCTCTCATAAAATCCTCCAAAGCTAATTATGAAAATAAAATCACCATGGATTCTAAAGACAACCACAAAGCCTCCTAAGCTATGTCAAGGATCTCAATGGCAACACTCACATCTGCTCTGAGCTACAGCACAATGGCACTACATTTACCAAACCAACTGATATTGCCAACATCCTGGCAGACGGGTTTAGTGCTAACATCACGCCCCAAAAGGCCCATACCGAATGATTGCAAAGCCCCTGAAATCACGGCTGCACAAGTAAAGGCTGCACTCTCCAAAGCCAAGAACACTGCATCCATGGGACCAGACAACATCCCAAGCTGTGTTCTGCATGAACTACAGAACAAACTGGCACCCAACCTAAATACCGTGTTCAACCATAGCCTCACTTCAGGCTTTGTGCCTATGGAATAGCACATAGTGACAGTTATCCCATTCCACAAAGGGGTGCAACCACAGACCCCAGGAACTACAGCCCCATTAGCCTGACAAGCCTGGTCTGCAAGGCCATGGAATGCATCACCCTAGAGCTTATAAACAAAGACAAAGGTAACCTCCAAACTCTGGGCCCCACTCAGTTTGGGTTTGTAAAAGGTAGATCATGCCTCCTAAACCTGAATGACTTCTTCAAAGCAGTCACCAGAGCCATAGACAAGGGTAAGGTGGAGCACACAGCCTGTCTTGACCTCGCCAAGGCTTTCGACACCATCCCTCACCCTGTCATTGTAGATAAACTCACTGGACTAGGCATAAATCGCTATGTCACAAAATAGGTGGCCAACTGGTTCACTGACAGAACCCACACAATGAAAGTAGCCAACTCCAAATCTGACTTCAGACCAGTGACAAGCGGAGAACCACAGGGTTTGGTCCTGTGTCCACTCCTGTTTGGTATCTACTTCTTTGAAGTCCAGGCTAATGCAGCTTTTCTCTGGCTATGAAAATTCACTGATGACAGCAAACTAGGAGCCATAATCAATTCACCTAAGGATGTGGACATTCTACAAAGAGGCCTCACTGAGACTGATGCTTGGTGTCAAAGTTATGGCCTAAAGCTCAATGCCAAGAAGTGCATTGTCACCCCCTTTGGAGAAAATACCGTACCCATGAACTACCATATAGGCGGTAGCCTACTAAACACCGAAAGTGTGATGAGACCCTGGATCACAGGTGGATAGTGGATAGTAGACCCTTCTTTGATAATCACATTGCCACAGTAGTCAGGAAAAACTTCTACTTGGCCCACCTCATCATAAAGGGGTTCTCCTCCAGAAAAAGAGAAGTCATCATTCCTCTCTTCTCATCCCTTATTAGACCCATCATAGAGTACAACGCCCCATTTGGCATGTACGTCACAAGACATCTGCAACAGCCGGAAAGGCCACAGAAATATCTCACTAAGAGGATTACTGGCCTCAAACAGATGCCATACACCGACCATCTCAAAAAACTCTAGCTCTACTCCATTGCATATTGCCTACTCCGAGGTGACCTCTGCCTAATGCACAAAGCCATGTCTAACCCAGACTTGATGGATATGCTACACTTAAAGAAATCCCAGTCTCTCCAAGCCAAACACTTCATGAAGCTAAACCTTGTCACCACAATAAACGGAACATGCTGGAGGGATAGATTCCTGTCCTAGAGTCTTCACTTGCTCTGGAATAGGCTGCCCATTCATGTCAAACAAAGATCCTCAGTAGCCCTCTTTAAGAGAAATCTTGACAATTGGATGGGAAATAGGAAATTCATACCTGGGATCAGTGCTGTGGCTATGCTCGACAGGAACACAGGAAAATAAATTTTCTTGGGTGGTGAAAGCTAGGGAACCTTGTTTGGCTAGGCTTGTATAGGCCCTAGAGCCGATAGCCTAGTACTTCCAGCACGGAACACAGATCTGAGTTCTTTCACTGTAAACCACTGCTGGTGTCACGTCCAGGAATGCCCTGGCAGGTATTCCCTAGTTTTGAGAGATTACTCCCATCTTAGAAATGGTATAGCCATTGAGCTGGTATATAGAATTTGGGGGGGGCTTGCTCCTCACATTGGACGTGCAGGAAAGCAAGCCCCCCCTGCGAACAGTTAGTTGAAGTTAACTTTTTTCAAAATTTCACAAAACTCTCAATTTTTTTACACATATTGTTTTTAGATCAAATACTTTTACACAACTGTTCTATCGAGAATTTACTCACTTTCATATAGTGTGTATGTGTATATGTGTGTATATGTGTGTGTATATATATATATATATATATATATATATATGTGTGTGTGTTTGTGTGTGTGTGTATGTATGTATATATATATATATATATATATATATATATATATATATATATATATATATATTAGCTTACCATATCTTAGACCTTCTTAAAGCTTTTCCTTTCTTTTTAAATTTGTCTCTTAAATCACAATTGGTCTTCTGTTTTTTTATAATAATTATATTTATCACCACATAGTCTAAAATGTGATGAAATACGTTTTATTTTTATTTAGTCAGTATAAGCATATAATGTTATAATCCTATGTACTTGTTCTTGCCATTTTAAATCTACAATGGTCAGTCTTCCCATTTTTGCTAAAGTTACATCTAATATCTTTACTGTACTTATACAGAATACGGCTATTCCAAAACATCTCTCTTTTCCCAAATGCCAGATTCTTTCATCTCCATAGTTTCTCTGTTTGTAGTCTTGTTTTTGTTAAAAATCTTTTGTCTTCTAATATAATTACATGTCTATCATGTGTATTACACCACTCCAAAATCCCATTTCTATATTCTTAATACTATTCACATTTACAGAAAACTCCCTAATTTTTTTATTTTCCCTTTTCCTTTGATTTATGGTCTTGTAAGTTCATAGCTAATTACAAGGCTAGCTGCTTTAATGGGTATTTATAAGCCTAACCAGTTTCTCCCCCAGTGGTGAGACTCGAACACTGTACCTTATATGTGCAAGTCAAACACTTTTTAATGTTATGCCTACCTCCCTTGATCATCCACTGCAGAATCTATTGTTCTGAAGTGATGTGATCCTAATTGCAGAAAACAATGTTAGTAATAAAGCAGCCATTTTCTGTCAACAGGAGGTTCACAATGATAATAACTAGGAAAGGCACATGATAGATTGCATTGCAGTAATCCAAATTGGGTCAGATCAGTGTTTGGACTGCAGTATGGAGGTGCTCCGATGCAAAATGTCTCATCTCTTGACCATAACTATGCTCTCCTATTTCCCAGCACTCAGTGGTGAGCGCATAGGGACTCCCCTAACGAAAGTAATAATTACCAGACATGCTGTGAATGCTGAATGTATCTGGACTCTGTTCCTTAGCATGGTTAGCAGTCACTGTTGCACTGCCTTTGGTTTGGACTGAGAAAGTTTCCAGAATGCCTGTTCTTCCTCCTTCAGGAAGCAAATCAGCCATAACTCCTCCTCCCCACTTAGCCTTGTCCACAGGCTAATATATACTGCCTCCGCTGAAGTGTCATGCATCAGTTGATGATTGTCTTCCATGTATATGATACATTGTAACATGGGCTGTTTACAAGTTTTGTTTATTTTCTGCTTTGTAGTACTTGAAGCAGTTGTTCTAGTAAATGTGTAGGCTAAACTCAGACAGGGTAATGCAATAAATGAGTCCGCATTTGACAAAGTGCGATTCAGATGACACATTTCCTGTTCTCTCTCTCTGAAGTATGACCTTAAAAAAGGTATACTAGTGGGGTTCAGAAAAATGTAACCTTCATGCATAGTAGAAAAAGGGTGATGCACTGCATGATGACTGCACTTAAATAGATATGTAATGCATCCAGAGTACATGAGATTTATCCAGGTTTGAGAATATGGCATATAGTTACATGGACTATGTGTTGAGTGCGGAACAATGAAACCAAATAGGTGGTGCAATAGTGTTCAAATAAACCACTATAAAACCAAAAAAGAGCACTAAATGTTGCGAGTCCTCAGCATTACTATTTGTAATAAAATTATTGCTGAGGACTCGCAACATTTAGTGCTCTTTTTTGTTTTTTTTGAGTGTGGAACAATGCCGACACATTGCTGTGAAAAACAAGCGACTCCAGTAGCATGTGTGTAATTGTATCCTCTTCTAAATGCAGAAGAATAAAACAAAATACCTTATTCATTTAGCATAACAAATTAAGAAAACACTTTTTATGGGCATTAGAATACTATTTCTGTCCCCCTCATTTAAGCTGATCCGTCTGAGACTGTCTTACTAGATATGCTAAGAGTAAACAAGTGTCTGCTTTGCACACCTGTTCCTTTATTTCTGCATTTTAATTCTTCTTTACCTGACATGCATTTTTTCTTTCAGCATTGCAGTAAATTGCATGATTTGTGAAATTTATCAGTCTGTTCTCAAGTTACATTTTCTTCTGTGTATATAATATCCAGAAGTCAGATTATTTTCTCTTGCTGTGCCACCATTATTGCTTGCCACGTGATGCTATTTGCAAAGTTATACCTTCAAAATCACAGTTTTCTTTTTTCTTCGCTCCATTCTGTGGGCCAGCAAAGTGGACTTCTGACAAAAGCAGTAGTTATGGTTTCACTTTCTCATAAATTACAGTTTTCCTTTATGAATTTCATTGTAGCTCAATATAACATATCTTATTTACATATTTTTTATTTATGCATTAACCACGTAAAGGTAGAAATGTTTCTTGTAAGGGATAACCCTAGAGCACTGTGTGGTTATAGAATGGACTTGCTCAAAGTTACACAACTGGAAATGGAAATTGCAACACTCAAATCCAGGAGTACATGCTGAAGTTTGTTTACAAATAAACCTTGATGTTTTGTGGTTACTTGCCAGAATTACTTTTTGCTAGCTAGACCAATGATCATATGCACTAAGGCATTCATTGGAAATAAATATATTTCCATTGTTTTTACCAAAGTGTTTAGTTACTGATTTTGCTTTAAGACAGTTCTTTGTGTTCACATTCAAAGCAGGTAAGTCGGTGTGGACAGCATTTTAGTATCATGCGCTTTCTCTACTTTGCATTTGGTAGGCGTTGCAGTCCTGGCTATCCTAACTGCTCAAGTATGGTGCAAGATGTTTGTCAGACTGCACTGTATAACTGCCAAAGAAAGTGGTAGAGTGTTTATGAACTGATAGAGGGGTGACAGCTGTGTTCTAAACCCCTCGTAAAAATGTAAATAATGTAGTTGATGGTGATTTGTGGATGAGTTCTGTTAAAAAAAACAGCAAACTGAAGTTGCTATATAGTTGATATTATACATATGTTTTCCCTGAATAGTTAAAATTTAATTTCTCTTTCTTGTGGTTACAAATGTCATCCCATGTAGTAAACTATTTCTCAAAATGCTGTACGATTTCTGCAGCACTTTTCATTCTAACTGCTTGGTGGAAATCAGATGTTCTTCGTTTTCCATTGCTGCAGTCCTTACTATTGGGTATAGTCCGCGTCCAGTCGGCCCGAATACCAGAGTATAAGGCTGACGTCGGTCAGGGCGCATTAGACTGACGTCAGTACGTCAGGGTACTAATGCGCATGACCGACGTCATATCCTCAGTCTTTTTTGCCGCATGGTCCGATGCAGAAGCAGTTTTGCGAGTGCAGGTTGGCGTTCTGAAATATTTCCGAAACCGGAGTTTCAGACCGAAACAGAGTTGGCTAAGTACCCCGTTGGGGAACATTTTGGTTTTTTCTTGCCTCAGTATTTTACCGGATGTCAGAAAAAGTGAATAACTGTATTTCTTGTGGGAAACAGATACCTCATAGGGATTACCATACCTTGTGTATACCTTGTTTAGGGCCTGAGCACGACGTTGTTGGTTGCCGCTCTTGTGCTAGGTTTAACAAACGCACTATTAAGAGGAGGTTAGACTGTGCCAGGTTAGTGTTTGGGAAGCGTTGCAATTATAAAATGCCGGCGGATGCTCCGACGCCCGCTTCCGCCAAGAAGCGCAAGGACAAAACAGTGAAGCCTAGGGTTGATGAACCGGCAGTCCCGGACGTCGGTTCTTTAGAAGGCTCAGTGGAGCCAGAGGTTTTGCCAGGAGTTTCCATGGAGTCTCAGGCAGAAACTTTACTGTTACAGGATGTGCCTTCTCAGGAGGTAGGCCAGGCTGAGGGGGCTTCTCAGGTAACTGTTCTTCCCTCTCTTCCCAAGGTAGTTAGAGCCTCTCCTTCTGTTGCCAAAACTTCTTTGAGAGGTAGGCCTAGTTCAGCTTCAGTGGGGGCTTCTCCTAGCATTTCGGGTTCTGTACCTAAGAAACATATGCTTAAAATGGCAGAAGATTTGATTACTATGATTAGAGGTTCTATGCCCCCGCCTGATAAGAGGCCTAGGGTGGAACCGGAGTTTGATAGTTTTGAACAGTGTTCAGAGGCTTCAGTGTCTTCTGCGGAAGACTTGCAGGAGTATCCTACTTATTCTGATTCTGATGTGGATGATTCCACTCCTACAGCTTCTCCTCCTGAGGATTTCTCATTTTCAGAGACTCTGCATTCCATGAGGGAGCACTTTAAATGGGAAGGCCAGGATTACTCTGATTCCAGGAAAAGGCTTAGGGAATTCTTGTTTTTGCCCCAGCATAGGCCCTTAGCTATTCCTCCTGTGTTGAATGTGGTGGAAGATGTTTTTGCAGAGGCTTCCCTGAATCCTGACTCTTTGCCTCCTGCTCCTGTTAAGCCTGATAGGTATTATAGGGTGCCCGAAGCTCATAAGTATTTGTTTAAGAGTCCTAGGGTGGACCCAGAAACTATTTCTCAAGGGCCTAAAGGTGTTAAGGCTTCTGTGGTTAAAAATCCTGTTCCCACTGATAAAGAGGCAAGGGCCTTGGATAGGTGGGGAAAGAAAGTGTATACTTCTTCCACTCTAGCCATGAGAGCGTTGAATTGTCAGTTTCACATGCTAAAATATCAGAATTATCTCCTTTCACAATTAAAATCTAAGGTGGATGCTTTGGCGGAAGGTATTGAGTGTAAAGAGTTGCTGGACTTGGTTCATGTGTCTGAGCAAGTGGGTAAGCATTCTTTGCAATGTGGTTTTGATGCTGTACAGGCCTCCTCGAGGGTGGCTGCTACTAGTTCTGTTCTTCGCAGGCATGCCTGGTTGAAGGATCAGAATTTAGCTGAGCATGTTAAGACAAGGATTTTGGATGCTCCTTTACAGTCTGATGTGTTGTTTGGATCGCCTGTGGAAGCAGTTTTAAAGAAAATGGAGGACAAAGCTAAGTCTATGCAAACTGTTAAAGATTTTTGCAGGTGCAGCCACCGAAGTTTAGTAGAAATTGGCCTGCTAAGGGGTGGACATATCCTGCTTATGATTCCCAGTCTAGGGGTAGGTCTAGACGTGGTGGGGCAGGGCTCAAGGTTCTTTTAGGCCTAGAACAGGGAGTTCACCTGCTCAGACTTCTGGTGAGGGCAGGGTCAGTCCTTTCGTAAACAGACCCAATGACCTGTCTTTTCAGCTGCCAGTAGATTCTCGTCTGGCAGCTCCTTTGGGAGGAAGACTGTCTCTTTTCAAAGAAAATTGGGATTTAATTACTCAAGACAAATGGGTGTTGGATATCATTCACCACGGTTACAGATTTTATTTCCATACAATGCCCCCTTTCAAAGGCATGCCAGACGTCCCTCCTCCACAAAGAAAGGAGGCTCACAAGCAAGTTTCTCAGTTACTCCAGATGGGGGCCATTCAGCCAGTCCCTGTATCAGAAAGGGGCCTAGGATTTTATTCTCGCCTGTTCCTAGTACCAAAGAAGGGGAACACGTGGAGACCAATTTTGGATTTATCTCTCCTCAACACTTTTCTGGACATTCCCAAGTTCAAGATGTTGACGTTACAACAGCTTTTACCTCTGCTGGGCAAAGATCACTGGATGGTAACTTTAGATCTCAAGGAAGCTTACCTTCATGTGCCTATAAGGCTAAGTTGCAGGAAGTATCTGCGGTTTCGAGCTGGAAATTCTCATTATCAGTTCTCTGCATTGCCCTTTGGCTTATCTACTGCGCCCAGAGTATTCACAAAGGTTCTGGCTCCAGTAATAGCTTACTTCAGGCTTCAAGGAATTCAAATCTATCCTTACTTGGACGACTGCCTGATTCTGGCTCAAGAAAAGGAAGACCTTCTACAGCATCTGGAATATGTTATAGCAGTGCTAAGATGCCTAGGGTATTCTGTGAACGAAATAAAGTCCAGTCTAGTACCCTCTCAAGACATGTGCTTTCTGGGTGTGAGACTGAATACAGCAGCCCAGATGGCCTTTTTAACCCCGGACAAACAAAAGAGTCTGTCACTTTACTTCCATCAACTATCTCATCAGTCCGTGCTGACTGCAAGGACAGTCCTTCAAGCATTAGGGTTCATGGCATCTTGTATTCTGGTGCTTCCCAATGCCAAACTGCATATGAGGAAGCTACAATGGTATCTCAAAATGTATGGACACAGCACTGCCAGGATTTGGACACTGTCATTCAAATAATACCTTGCCTTCAAAAAGAATTCTTGTGGTGGGCTCAGGAATGTCACCTAAACAAGGGACTCTCTGTGACCCGGCCAGAGGCAAGTCAGATTTTAACGACAGATGCCTCGGACATTGCTTGGGGAGCTCATCTAAATGGAAAGTGGATACAAGACAAGTGGCCTGCCAGACTACAGCATCTACATATCAACATGAAGGAGATGTTAGCAGTCCAGTTTGCATTAATGGCTTTCAAGGAGTTACTTCTTCCAGGGCAGGTGTTGATTCTAACAGACAACACAACTGTCATGTGGTACATCAACAAGCAAGGGGGAACACATTCTTATCCTCTATGCAGGCAAGCAATGATTTTATGGGAGACTGCGCTAAGCTTGCAACTAATTCTTCAGGCAAGGTTTCTGCCAGGAGCACAGAACTCCTTAGCAGATGTGTTAAGCAGACAAATCATGGATCCCCACGAGTGGAAACTGGATCTTCATGTATTTCAGAAATTGACAGTGTCATGGGGAACTCCAGACATAGATCTGTTCGCTTCTCCACTAAACCACCAGCTGCCAAAGTATTGCACAAAGGGGTTTCATCACACAGCTTGGAAAGTGGATGCTCTGTCTTTCAGTTGGAAAAACCTTCATGTGTATGCCTTTCCACCTCTGCCTCTTCTTCCAAAGGTACTATTAAAGGTCAGACAAGACAGGCCAAGGATGATTTTGATAGCTCCAGATTGGCCTCGGCAACACTGGTACCCACTACTACGGAGTCTAGTAAAGAAGCCTCCATGGCCTTTACCTCTGATTCCTCATCTGTTATCTCAGAAGGACGGTCATCTGCTCAATGTCAAGCTTCAATCTCTTCATCTAACAGCCTGGCATATTCTGTGTTGAAACACAGCAGGTCTCAACTTCCTCAACAAGTTTTAAATGTGATTATGGAAGCTAGAAGACCTAGTACAAGGAGAGTGTACGCAGAAAAATGGAAGAGATTTTTATTTTGGAGTACAGCAAAGAATTTGGAGATTTCTGAGCCTAATTTGAGTGTGGCTCTTCAATATCTTACTGAGTTATTGGACAAAGGTTTGTCCTTCTCTTCCATTAAGATTCATGCTGCAGCAATTTCAGCTCACTATGATTGTGACCCACCTTTGTTTTCGCATCCTTTGTTCAAGCAGTTTCTTAGAGGGGCAAAGAATATAAGACCCCACGTAGAGCTCCTACTCCTGCTTGGGATCTCAATTTTGTGTTGGAAAAACTTACTCTACAACCTTTTGAGCCTGCAGCTACTGCTGAATTGAAATACTTGTCATGGAAGACTGCTTTTCTGTTGGCTATTACTTCTGCAAGAAGGGTGTCTGAGTTGCAGGCCCTTATGGCAGTAGAGCCCTTTTTGATTTTCCATAGGGATAGGGTATCATTACGTACTAATCCTTCCTTTATGCCTAAGGTGGTTTCTAGTGTGGCTTTAAACCAAACTATTCATTTGCCTACATTTTATGCAGACCCTCAAAATAAAGGGGAAAAGATTTTGCACACTTTAGATGTACACAGGCAATTGCGTTATTATTTAAGCAGGACTAAGGATTTTAGGCAGTCTCAGCAGTTGTTTGTTTCTTTTGCTTTGAGTTCACAGGGCAAGCCTGTGTCAAAACAAACTATTTCTAGGTGGATTGGCTTTTGCATTGCATTTTGTTATTCCCATCATGGCAAGGAGATTCCAGCTGGGATTAGGCCTCATTCCACTAGGGCTACTGCCACTTCAACAGCATTTCTAAGGGGGGTGGCAACTAAGGATATTTTGGAAGCAGCTACTTGGAGTTCAGTGCATACTTTCTCTAAGCATTATCACCTTCCTATCTACTCTAAGTCTAGGGCTGGTTTTGCCACAGCTGTTTTGCAAGGCATGTTGTCAGCTCCTACTTCTTTATGATTTGCCAGCCTCCCTTACCTCTGCTTTGGGATTCTACCCAATAGTAAGGACTGCAGCAATGGAAAACGAAGAACATAGTACAGTTTTGTACCTACCATAAATGTAGATGTTCGAGGATTCCATTGCTGCAGTCCAATTTACCCTCCCTCCTTCCCCTCTGTGTTTAGGGGTGGTTGTGTAGGTGAGTTTACATGCTTATATTTTTGTATATATTCTTGTATATATTGTACATGTTTTTGGTGCAGGTATTTTGGGACTTGTCTTTTTAGGGTCTTCTGACATCTGGGGCAAGAAAAGACTGAGGATATGACGTCGGTCATGCGCATTAGTACCCTGACGTACTGACGTCAGTCTAATGCGCCCTGACCGACGTCAGCCTTATACTCTGGTATTCGGGCCGACTGGACGCGGACTATACCCAATAGTAAGGACTGCAGCAATGGAATCCTCGAACATCTACATTTATGGTAGGTACAAAACTGTACTTTTCTGAAGCGAAATTTACATTACTTGTAAACTACCTTTTAGCCTAATCCCTTACCTGTGGGTGGCAGGAAATACCAGCACTTCCAACAGTACCAGAAAACCAGGTACTATATATTTCTTTTTCCTTTAATATTGAACATTAACAGATTAATAATACTTCCCAATGCCTGGAACAATTTTGCAATACATTGTCAGTAGCATTAAGAAATACTAGTAAAGGTAAAACGAATGAATGGAAATAAAACCCATAAATAAGGCAGTTTGGTGAAAAGTATCATGACATTTTATTTCCCTCCCCCTTATATATAGATATATGTGTGTGTGTATGTATGTATGTATGTATATATATATATATATATATATATATATATATATATATATATATATATATATATATTTTTTTTTTTTTTTTTTTTTTTTTTTTTGAAAGACCTTGGGTGGCTAGTACATGGCCTACAATTTTATGAGGAAACACTGATGATGATAGTTGCTCAGATCAACTGAGGTCAGTAAATTAATTAGAAGTATCTATTAATTTTGCAAGAGATTACTACTGGAAATGATCTTCAGATATCATTTTCTCTTGATAACTTAAATGTAATGTAAAGCCATTGGATGAATTTGTGGACAGTATTAGTGCACACTGTCTGTCCTATGCATTTTATTTTTGCATATTTATTATTTAGTATTAATTTTTGTTTGGGGAGTAAAGGACCATATAGTAATGAGTAGCCAATATGATTGTGACAGGGAGACCAGGTGATGATCACAAACAGCTAGGTCTTGGCATTTATTTAGTTGTTGTTTTGGGGGAAGTAGGTAGGGAGATGCACTGTGTGTGAAGGGCAATTACTCAATTACAGTTAAAATATTGTTGACTATCAAAGAAAGTAGTAGAGTATTTTTGAACTGATGGTGACAGGCATGCACAGTACTTGTATTTGAGAATCGAGCTGAAACTCCTGGGATGTATGTTTGCTTTAACTGATCATACTCACATACTGAAGTATATGCATTCAGAACATAAATACTTTAGGCTGACCCCTGGGATGCAGGCTGTGTGTGAAAAGAAAGGGTTGCTGCTTTGTCATAGCCTCATAAGCATCATTATGGCTTGTGACTAGAGGGTGTTATATTTGTTAAGAACAACATTATAAAATACTTTACTGGGTCTTTCACTTGATTATTTAGCTTCTCTTTCAAAGAGGAAGTTTGTTGATGATTGTAGACCCAGTCATGCTGTCTTGTATCTTATCAAAATAGAACATGAATTCAAAAACAGTAATTATATTATCAGTAGGTACCATTCTACATCCATACAAGTTCATGAAATAAACAAAAATGTTAGATTTGTATCGCCATAAGTGCAAGACTGCCTTTCAGTTAGATCAGAATTATAACTTTGCGTTCATTTCAAACTCAATTACCAAATGCAGACCCAAAAATGCCAGTCTCAATGTACCTTTCTTCAGGTGCCATTGTGTCTCCTTTGGAAACACTACATTATATTTCATCACAATTTCATTTTGCGTATGCACGCTCAAGAAAGTCACTCAGTCTCAAGAAATACTTTGCAAGCATTGTTGTCAATGTTGTTACTACCCTGAATGTCGACACTATATGAAGACTTTGTTTCATTTGCTTTTAAAAATCACTTTTCAGTACACAGTGATAACTTCATATTCAGTGCAAATTTGTCCAATTAAGGTAGCCCCATCCCATAAAAATATCCAGTCTAAATGTACCTTTAATCAAGCACAATCTCCTTCCCTTTGAAACTTTTTCACTACATGATGCCCCGATTTCAGATAACATAGCTCAGGAAAGTCCCTCAGTGTGACCGTACTAATGATAGAGGACCAGTTTGGTCTCCTTAAAGACTCTTCTTTACAGGAATCGTGGACTTTATTGGATAGCTTTAGTTCAAGAAGTAACATCAGATACATAATCTGTTGGGGAATGTGATTTCCATTACATACCGTTCCTTCACTAAAATGTTCTTGGCCAATTTATGCATAATTTCTACAAATTTCAAAGTTTGTTCAACTTTCTATGTGATGTATTTCTTTCCAGCTCATATTACCTAGTGTACATACCTCACCTTTACTTTGTTGGGGCTCTTGTTTAGCTGTTGTTCTAGTTCAGCAATATATCCAAGCAGTCCTTGCCTTCCTCTTGTTCCTCCCCCACTGGTTTCTTGCACACATAATTGGATTTTGGTAATCCTTGTAGCCTGCCAATTGCTGAGTATCCTGAGGTGAGCATTTTTATCCCTGCTGGGGAAACGCTTTCAAAATCACTGAAAAAAAACAGCTGTTTCTTAAGTTATGCCATTGGGACATGTGGCAGCCAACAATGTCAACTGCTTCTGCATGGCAGTTTTGGAGAAATCCCTGTCCACAAACGCCAGGCTTCAGTCAATTTGTGTCCTTTTATCAAGTCACTAAAAGTGTGATGATATTAGTTTCTTTTTATAGCAGGTCAAAAAAATGAACCAAAGTCACTGTCAGCCATAAGCTCTGCCGCATGTCTCTTGTATTCAAATGAGATGCTGAGGCACGGGATGGGCTCAAGTCATTTATTGTACATAAACACATAAAGAGATGTAACTTACTAACTAGTTACTTCAAACACACTCGTGCATCTCCATTCAAGCTAGCACTCACACTGACTATACAAAATGGCACTGATCTCGCATGTGCTCAGTAATTTATATGCAAGTGCTCTGACTACAGTGCATGACTATGTACAATATATACACTGATCTACAAGCTCCACCAATCACAAAGAACTGTAACCCTGCAAACTATTTCAAAACTTAGAGTTCTGAGAAAATCCTGTCAATTGCATTGTGATGGTTTTCACAAATCTCAGTCAGATTTGTCTTCACTTTCTAAAATTTCACACAAGCAAATTTCTCTACCATACTTTATATTTAAACATACCAGCCGCTGTTCTCTCAAACCTGTTTTGCTTTGTTCCATACATTTATTTTGCACATTAGCTGCCGTCATCCAGAAGTAATGTACTTTCAGTGATTAACTAAAATCATTTCCCTGGAAGTCGTGCTACTTAGCATAGCAATTCAAAAGCTCAGGCACAACTTCCATCTGCTGCCTTGCTGTCTCCAGGGCTGCTTCCATATCTGATGACCATAACCTCATAGCCATTTATTGATTACACTCTGCAACAGCATGCATGAGGTGTCTCTCGCACACTACCTGCTCCTTTAAAAAAAATTTCCTCCTCCTTATTTCCAGTCTGAAGCTACCTTTCTGAAGACGACATACCTTTGCATCACTAATTCCAAAATCATGTCTCTGCATACAACCATAAAATACTTTAGTATTCTTCTATTGTATATCCGAAGATGGTACAAAGCAGCTCCTGTGTGAGACCAGAGCCATAACTAGGTTGGGACAAAGGTTGTGGCTTCTCTGTGCTCAAGCTGTTAGTGGGCTACAGTTGCTGATGGGCACCAGAATTCATACAATGGCTTTTTTTAATGAGTGCTGAGACATGTATTCTGCAGAGCCCATCATGTTAGTTATGGTAGTAAACAGCTTGCTACAATAGAACTTTTTTTATGCTCCTCGTCCAAGGGGGGGGTTACCTGTCTGTGGAACTGTCAGGACACCAGAGTATCGCACAAGCTAGCTGCATCTGTGCAAGAAGCAGAGGTCATTTAAATTCTAGTGCTACACAGGCTAGTCAAAGTATTTGGTATCAGTACAATACTGCCCGAGGCCACATTCATCATATTGTATAAATCCTAAATAAACAGTGTTTTTGAGCAGATACAATGATAAAAATATTACAGCATTGTACTCTTTCAGTACCATTCATTCTTCTCTGGAAACTCTTGCAAAGCTTATTCTTTAGGACAGTCTGTAATATGACCTAGAGCTGTAGTTACTGTTAAACTGTTTAAAAACCCTAGATTGGAAGGCACTATTTAGAGCATCATTGCAAATTTCACACTAAAGGAACATACTCTGGAACATTCATTTTTCTGTTGGTGTAACCTCCTTCCTTAACCAGAAAGAAATTCCGAGCACCTACTTTTACATGTCTAGAAAACTACTAGTTCTTTTCGTTTATTTGATGGTGGCACTGATTCAGGTGGTACTGTATGCATTGACCAATATTATACTGCAATCAATTGAAAATGGAAAAGTGGTTTTCATATAAAAAGGTTAGTCGCAGTAACCAGATTTCTCATCCACAACTGAGATGTAAAACAGAGAAATCCACCTGAGGCAAACTGAATTTCTGCGAAATCAAGTAACATGAACAAAGGTAGCTATAGCATTTATTTTATTTTGCTACAAGTAGAAGGCATATCTTTTTGCCTTAGGCTACATTTTTACTATTCTTATACACTGCTGTTGGCTAGATATGTTCATCTCATTGCGTTAGTGATTGGCAGTCCTTTTTATGTTACTACATGCTGTGTTTGTCTGATAGCCTTCTCTGTCATCCCCTTTCTATAGCGATGAAGGGCAAAGGCATTTTATACTTCATACCTTCCAGTCACTACTGACAACCTTTCAGGCAGAATGCCTCAAGCAACCCTCCTTTCAAGGGAGTAGCTTTTATCCATCATCTAAAAATGTTATTTGTAATGTACAGTGATGCATCAACAAAATCATTCAGCTGTATTTATGAATGGATGCTTCACAAATGCGTTTCTGGGGATCCCCTTCAAAAGCTTGAAGTTTCAAAACTTTGAACTTCAAATGGCTGAGACCATAAGATTAAAGTTTTGAAACTTCAAACATTTTGAATGCAGGTGACTGTACAGCTCAGAATTGGGATATTTACCATTTTTCTCACTGCAGTGTGGTCTTGAAGTTGGTATATTTATTTAGCAGGGGGTGTGTTTTTTTTTTTTTTTTTATTTTACTTTCATTTTCCAAGTTTCAGAACTTTGATCTTCTGGTCTTGTCATTTTGAAGTTCAAAGTTTTAAAACTTTGAGCTTTATAAGTAGATCCATTTCTGGACATGGTCCATTTGTGGGGTATTCCTCAGATAGATCTTTTTGCCACCCCTCTGAAATGAGCAGCTCACTCTTTTCTGTTCCAGAGTGCCATACTATCTGGCATGGAAGAGGGATGCCCTTTCTTTTCTTTGGAAGGGGGTGCTTTTCTTATGCCTTCCCTCCCCTTCCTCTACTTCCAAGGGTCTTGAAGATGATTCAGCTGGACTCATTGAACATCTTGCTAGTGATTTCTTTTTGGCCAAGACAGCACTGGTTCCCCCTCTTAATGAATCTGGCCAGAGGAAATTACCACAAGTTTCCTCACCGGTTGGATCTCATTACACAGGGCAAAGGGTCACTCACCCATCCTCACTTGTCCACTCTTCAACTAACACTATGGGTGATAGGGTTTAGATCCCTTTTAGGCACCTTTTTTCTGAGAATGTGCTCAGGGTTTTACAGAAGGCAAGAAAACCCGCAGCCATAAAGTCTTATATGTCCAAATGGAAGAGATTTTCTGTTTCTATCTGGTGCCATGCTCCTAGTCAGGACCCATTTTCAGTGGGGGTCCCTGTAGTTCTCTCCTATTTGTGTTAGTTGCTCTAGTCTGGCTTGGCTTATTCTTCTGTGAAGGCCCACTTGTTAACTGTTTCTGCCTCTCTGCCCTTGAATCCTACTTTGGCTTCTTGTTTTGAGGTCAAACAGTTTCTTAAAGTTATGCTACTTCTTAGGCCCAAGGAAGCCTGTTCCTCCTCCTTGGGAACCTTAATTTTTTGGAAAAAATTGAATCGGGCTCTTTGAGCTTGCAGGTTCATCTTCTCTGCAACTCTGTACTTGGAAAACTGTGTGATTTCTTGTTCTTGCTTCTGCTTATAGGATTTATAAGCTTCAGTCCCTTATGGTCACTTTTCCTTTTTTTGCTTTTTTCACATGGAGAGGGTGTCTCTTCATGCTAATCCTTCTGCTATGCCCAAGGTTGTTAGTGGTCCTTGAATCAGGCAGTAGGACTCTCTTCCTTTTTTCCTTCTCCTCAGTCTGTTGGTGAGAGGGTCCTGTACATCTTGGATTTGCATAGACAGCTCGGGTGTTATTTGGATAAAACTAAGGTCATTTGCAAGTCTGACCGGCTTTTTGTTTCTTTTCATCCCAGGATGTTGGGTTTAGCTGTTTCTAAGCAAACCATCTCCTCTTGGATATCTAAAGCCATTTTCTTTTGTTGTTCTTTTCACGGCAAGTGTATGTCTACTTCCATTAAAGCTCATTCCACTATGGCTGTTGCTTCTTCTGGTGCTTTCTCAAGGGATTGGATACCATTTCCATCCTTGAAGCTGCTACTTGGTTTTCAGTGCATACCTTTACTAAGCATTATGAACTGGACATAGTTTCTTGGGCCAGAGCAGGTTTTGCTAGGGCCATCCTGCATAGGTCTGTTGAGGGCTGTTCCCAGCATTCCACCTCCCACTCCTTTTCTTAAACTTTTGCACTCTCCCTGAGGTGAAGAATACTGCAAGAGTGATATAGGAGGACATAGTACAGTTGTGTAAAATCTTACCATAATGTAGATGTCCTTCTCTTCACTGTTGCAGTATTTTGTCCCTCCCTCCACCCCACTTTTTCTTTTGTTTTGATCACCCTCCTGGCCGAGAGTCCCCTTTTTCCATCTGCATTTTCCCCCTTGGATGTGTATAGGCTCCTTTTGTCCTATGGAGACTCTCTACTGGGGAACTTAAGTTCCAAGTAACTGCATCTGCATGTCACCATTATGCCCTATGTCCTGTGTGGGGAACATGTGGGATGTACAATGTATATAAGATGCAAAGGCTTTGAAATATAAACCGATGTTCGGTTATCCTTGGCAGGAGATCCCTGAGGTGAAGAATACTGCAACAGTGAAGTGGAGGATATCTGCTGTTCTGGTAAGATTGCATACAACTGTAATTTTCTATGAAAAGACAACACTTCTCGTTCACTATCATTGTATCTATTTGGCATGCTAACACATGAATTACAGTGTGGTTAGCCCTCTTCAATACAGATGCAATTTATTGAACTTTTGACTATTTCTGTTGAGTTTGGTTCAGTTAACAGTTTACAGCCACTTCTGTTTTTAGATAAAGCATTTCCTGGATTACATCTTACAGCTTAATGAAGAAAAACAGTGGTTGTGTCACACCAACTTAAGGTCTGACAGTAATATTGTCTAGTTTGTGTTAATCAAAATACAACACATAAATAAAATACAGTCATAAAACAATGATATATGTGCATGAGCTGGTGTCTGCAGTTCAGTCTTTTGAAGCCGATCAAATAGTTTCCAGATGTAATAGTTGTATATCCTGCACAACAGCTTCTTATATCATGCAAACAAGCTATATGGAAGACCGGCAGTTCTGAAATTTCTTCCAAGATACCATTGACTGTTTTCTGTATTTTACAATTATAATCTTCTAGATTTCAATGAAAACAATGTTGTTGTTATGCAACCCTGCCTTTCATTCTGGAACAGCATTGAATATGGAATTCTGTAAGGCTTAATATGGAAGTAATTGGGAGTCCTGCATATGCAGGACACTGACTTAGAATAGCCTTATTACAGTAACCTCTAGGCCAGGAATGGTTCTTGATGACATATGTAGGACAAGCATCATGATACTGTTATTCCAAACCACTTTGCATTATCTTCCCTGAACATGTTTCAGTGAGGATCACTGAGCAGATTTCAGATTTGGAATTTGTGGAGGTGACGACAGGGAGAGAGACCAACATATCCTATAATGATGCACATTAAGTACAATACTGCTTTACTGCATAATGATGTAATAATACCGTACCAGATGTCAGATCAGCAGGTATTGACTCATTATTGGTAAATGCTTGTTAGATGATGATGATAATAATAAATCTGAGATCCTCAGATAAAAATCTGAGTAGATAATATAGAATACACCTGCTGGTTTCCACAAATGTAGAGACTGCTCTTATACAAGTCACTTGGTAAGCAGAATGTCACTGCAAAAGGCAGAATTTATTTATATATTTTACATTTGTTAACCATGAAATTCCGACTGGACCAGGTCCATTTTCAGCGGAGGCCCGGGAAGAAAAGCTCTGGCATCAAGTTATACAAATACAATACATCCGGCATAATGCACAAAACAGGTTACATGTATGATGAGCATAGTAATACAACAAGAAATTAATAAAACGCTCCAGGTGAAAGAAGATATAGAACACGAGTAAAAAGACAACGTCAGTTATACATTGGTAAGAAGAAAATACAGCAAGTAAGATTCTACAGTTAATAGTACTCTATTTGCATATATATGCAATCTGCTTGTATAGATGTAATTTACTGTAGAAGGTCACTCAGAAGAGCAATATAGGTAATAATGCCACACAAGACACATGCAAGAAAGGAAGTAAATCATAAAATCAAATGTTCAAACAGAAAAGTACCATTAAGAAGCTGCTTAAAATTTTCATTAAAAGACAGAGATAAGAAACCGATAAAGAGAAGTGTAAATGGGCACATGGTGAGAGAAGAAAGCTATGTCAATGAAATATATTCTGATTTTCACAAAAGAATGGCAAAGGATGTCTAACACACACAAACAAAAAGCACAGAATGGTGAGAATACATTTATCTGAATGAGTTCACAGATGAAAGAATGCTCAAGAAAGCATTTAGTATAGTGCTCAATCTTTCATTTTCAAAATGTGGAAGAAATGGGCAAAATCTGGAATTATTAACTTTCACAATGAAAATGACACTAGTTAAAATATATTGCATTTTGCTTACAGAGAATTCTTTTGATAAAGAAATATGGTTCGATGTAATTTCCTATAGATAGCCGTTAAAAAGGAATGTTTAACGCAGCCTTTCAATGTGGAACAGCATTGTATATGGATTTTTTAAGACTTATAATGAGGAACATTCCCACAAATAGTTACAGCTGAGATGTATGTTTAATAATGTACAATTACTTCACTGAGGGCATACTTGGTTGACCTCAAGCTGTTAAAGAATATCTGCCTGCAACTATTGAAGCCGTTTACGTTCTGTTTTAAAATCAAGGGTAAAGATGTCTCTTCCATTGTCAGGAGGAGGTGGTTACAAGAGATTCATCTTCATAACAACTTGAACAGGAAAGATGAAAAATTACAGAAAAGTTATGATATTTTTTTACTCTTGTTTTAGGTTTATTTAGTTGTCTGATATATGATTGGCTTACGACTGTAAATGTTCCTGTTTGAATCATTTTACTTCCCTAGTTAACAAAGGAATAGTTGAATAAATATCTTTGGCACTATAGAAGTAAGAAGAGCTTAACGGAATGCTGTGATGCTTGAGGGAGGCGTGGCTGATGGAAAGAGTTACGCTATTCTCCATTTTGGTGAAAGGTTAGTATAACCCCACACAAGTCCATTGTACAGTTCTGTAGGCCAAAATTACTGCACACACACTTAATGAAATAATGGAGGTGGGAGACCTGAAAGAGATTGTCCTGTAGCTTAAAAGCAACAGAAAATTGTGAAGGCAACATCTTTGTATTCAGTACTCGAGAAAAAGGGTCTGGTGCGGGATTTGAAAATGGTAAGAACAGGGAGTCGAGTAATTTTTTTTCAAAGAGCAGGTTGAGCATTATAGCCTTCCACAAAATATGATGGAATTAACAGTGGTAAGATAATCCATGATATCTTATGAGAAACATGCCTGCTGGGGAAATGAATTATTTGAATACAGCTTCAATTAATATGCTGGTTTCTTTTTAATTTATTTTAATGGGTGACCTTAACTTGCTTACATGAGTCAGGTAGTCCTTTGTTTATTCATACTACACTTCTTTTTCTCTACTCACTCTCTCTGTCCATAATCAATGCATAAATATCTCTTATCTTCCTGGCTGCTAGGTCATTTGGCCATTTTAAAATATGATACCGAATGTTGAGGCCTGCTTAATAGTCCAGTAGTGAAGAATGTGTTTACGGTTGTAAGATAATAATAAACTTCATCATACTGTCCTAGGTTTGCAGCATTTAGGCGTTACTTGTGTCCTCTTCAAGTCTGACCTCTTAGTTAGCCAGATACCTTGTCCTACATTGCTTGGAAAGGAGACTTGGATGGTTCTTACCACTCATCAAATGAGTAATAAAAAGTGATCTTTGCTATTATGTAGACAAATCAATTATTTAAACTGCTGAGATTTTCCATATCAAAGTGTCTCTGAAGAATGAATATTTTAAAAATGTCATTATTAATATTTTAAATATTTAATGATGACCTACAGTTTTTTCTGTACTAACTGCCAAATCATGAATATGGACCATGGATAATACATGTATAAAAGAATCTGGTAAACAAAACATACTATATTACAGCAAAATAATCTCAAAATGATGCCTATTAAGACAAAAAATACTTAAGGCAGTAAATTCATTTTTGCAGCTCAGAGCAGGATACATGAGCGTTTATAAATGCCATGAATTTCCTAATCAAATTATTATTCTCTTGCACATAAAAAGATTAAAGCATGGACATGTATGCCACAAACCTCATTGCCTGTATAGTGTCTTCATGCTAAACATTATAAGATTTGTCTTTAAAAATATGTTGACATATTGCTTAATCTCTGCTTTCTACTAAGATTTAATTTGTTCAGAGCCTTGAACACAGTTTTAGAAAAGAAAATGTAAAATCTGGGATTGATCAATTCCTTATCTATTGCACCAGAAACATTTTTGTTTGCTCGTTAATGATGTAATTGTCAGCACAAAAGATGATTCAACAATTCCTTTCCACGTTCCTCCACTTCCAGGCAAGTGGAAAGTATGCTCAAGCATATCCATCCCTTTACGAGGGCCAGGAACAGCCCCTTAGGAAGCCTTGGCATTACTTCAATACATCCATCACCTAGGAGCAGCAGATACCCAACACCAACATAGTAAGAGATGGAGACAGCGTTAATCTCTACTGCAGCACTGGATACATTGGGCTGCAACCTTCAGCATGCTTCCTGTCCAGTGGTGAGCAGAGCTTTTTTCATACTTGCTGTTTTGCTAGTTAGTAGAGATCCCTACTATCATACCTACTTCACAGTGATCTGAGATCTGTATCTGCATCTTCCCTCATCTGTTGGTGACCAGAGTCGCTGTTTTTTTCCTATCAGCATAGCACCATCTTAACAATTCAACTCATCTGGCTGCCTGTCACCAAGCTACTTTTGATCAGAGTCTCCCCCCCCCCCCCCACACACACACACGCACACCTTTAGTAAAACCTGGTTTGTTCTTAATGCTTATCTGTCTACTGCCTCCTCCTGTAAATTAATGATTAGAAGTAGCAAGCATTCTCCTGGAAGAGCTCTGCATAGGAGTGATGCAGCCCTCTGTCTCCGCATACCACACAGTCATGGTCATTACCTCTTAATTGTCGTCGTACCCCCCCCCCCCGCAAAGACTAGAGCAACAAGTTAGTAAGACAGGGAGGACATATATGGATTCACTTTATAATCTTGAAATACTGGAAGGTCAAATTTCAGTATCTTGAGGCCATAAAGTTGAATCCATAAAACACTGACAGCCCAAAACAGTGAAACTTCAAATTGCGAGCACAAACCATACACCACACATACACGACGATACCCACACTACAAAAAAAAACACACACAGACATAACACTTCACATCTACAAACCTACACTACATTTAAACAAGGGGGCAAACTCCTCTCCACCCCCCACTTCCTCCCTACTTGTATATACTAACTCCGAGATCGCACAAACAGAAAAAGACAGTAAACTCACACCCAGACATTCTACAGTCCCTTGCACACACGCACATGCACACACACACATATACAAACACCACCACATCCAACACTTAAACACTCATACTTTTACATGCCTACCCTAACCCACACGTACAACTTACAAACACACTCACATACCCAAAGCCCTTACAAAACACTCACCTTAAATTCCACCTAAATCCACACACTACATTGGACACCATCCACACAATACACTGCACGTCACATAACGTAAAGTCATAACCATGAATTCGACTTAGTCAGATTCGCGATTATGCACTTTTGCTATTTTGAAGATTTGACTTTATGGTCTTGAGATACTGAAATTTGACCTTTCAGTATTTTGAGATTATAAAGTGAATCCATATGTGTGTTGTGTGTGTGTGTGTGTGTGTGTGTGTGTGTGTGTGTGTGTGTGTGTGTGTGTGTGTGTGTGTGTATATATATATATATATATATATATATATATATATATATATGTATATATATATATATATATATATATATATATATGTATATGTATATATATATATATATATATATATATGTATATATATATGTATATATATATATATATATATATATATATATATATATCATGCACACTTTTAAACTGTTTTGATAGACTGGTTAGCATTACTGCTTGGACCATGCAAATTACCACCTGTAAATGGAGATACAGAAGAGGTATAATTGAGTTTAGTTGCAGATGGGAAATTTTTTTCTACAATTCAGCTATAAGTCAGCACTGAAAAACGGAACCTGCAATTTTTCCTCAGTTTCTACAGTTGTCATGTTACTATACAAAATACATATTTTTCATTTGATTATATTAATTAAATGTTTGACTTTGGTTATAGAAGCTAAGTTAATGTTTTACATAAATCTACTGAAGAATGGTAAAAGTTTAATAAACCGTGTATGGTGCAGAGACCCTAGTAAATCTAAATGAGTTGATAACCAAGCAAAGCATAGAACTGTCATGAAACACAATTGAAAACTGATAAAAACTGAAAACGTTCAGATTGAGTCCAGAGACCTTCAAAAGTTCAGTTTAGAGGTTTTGTTTTATTGGACACACAGATACATCCTCGGTACCAAATGAGTATAACAAATCTAATCCTTGAGTAATCCGGATGAAATACCTAATAAGAAACTAAAACCAATTAATGATGTAATGATCATCTAAAGTTTTAGGTTAGCACAGTGACACAATGGATAGTGCTGATACTTCACAACAAAAGGTTCTCTGGTTTGATTCTCAGCTGGGATGCCTTCTCTGTGGAGTCTGGATGTCCTCCCTGTATTCAAGAGGGTTTCCTCCTACATTCCATAGACATGCAGTTGGTAGATTTGACACTCGAAATTGGCCATGGTTGTTAGTGTGCATGAGTGTGTGGTACAGAAAAACAGTCATGGCAGGGCTAGCTACCAGATGGTGTGAACCATAGCTCTAGATGATTGTCACTGTTAAGGTGAAACACCCTGACAGTATGTGTAAAAATGGAAAAAAGGCATTGTGGATTGATGGATGATATAAAATTTTAAACAGTTGCCGATATGAATAAAAATATTGTATAAAAATAATATATACAGATTTACAAATAATTGCAAAGAAATTACACTAACCTTTGAAAAATAAGGCAATATGGTTCAAAAATGCCCAAGCATCTATAAATCCACTATAACTTTCAAAATGAGATTGGCAGAATGCTTATATTGGACACACTTTCATTAATACCTGTGTCATAGTTGCATTCAGTCTTAATTGCTAAACCAGTTCTTTCGATTCAGTGGTCGACTCCCATGTACCCATTAGTTGACCATCATGTATTTAAGAAGCATATATTTTTTATGTTAGATAGAAGTTCTTACTTATTGTACTGTCATATATAGCAAATTCACCATTTTAGCTGATTTAATAACATATAGGTGCTAATAAATTCTATTTTGCCTGTATAGAAGGCAGGAAAAGATAAACACATTCCTAAAAATGCCACCCTTTTAGTGTAGCAACTGAACAGACCAGAATTTCCTGCCATGGTCACATATGGGCCAT
Organism: Protopterus annectens; assembly: GCF_019279795.1. Classification (NCBI taxonomy): domain Eukaryota; kingdom Metazoa; phylum Chordata; order Ceratodontiformes; family Protopteridae; genus Protopterus; species Protopterus annectens. Next base: position 1,552,032,428 of record NC_056739.1, on the reverse strand, counting down.
CACAAAAAAACTTAAAATATTTGCATCTGCCACATTTCATCTACATTTTTAACAGGTCTACAAAAACTTTTTTTTTTTTCAGATAACCTTTTAATATTCTTTCCTTCCTTAAAACCAATGCATGGATCACCCCCCCCCCCCCCATTCTATCTAAAATCATTAGTAAAAGAAAAATTCCAGGACTACTTAATAGTACATCGAATACTGACGGCTTTAACAATGTTGGGAATTGCTTTGCAAAGAAATATTTGTAGCCATACTAAAATAATCATTCACCCTAAGTAGGGTAAAACTTGATAAATCTGCCTTTTAAAATCTCGCTTAATTTCCTTAAATAAATAATTTGGGGTAGCCCCTGGCCAAAACATTTTTGTCATGAAATACATTTCTGCTACAAAAATGTCATCATCATTAGTTATTGTGGCTAGATGTGCCTTTTGTCCTCTGACATTGTTTTTCTTGTGATCAAAAGATGATCACTATGATAATGAAAATAAGAATTAGAAATTGTAGATTTATGAAATATAGTGTGTGTGTGTGTGTGTGTGTGTGTGTGTGTGTGTGTATATATATATATATATATATATATATATATGTACAAATTTCTTGGCTTATACCCTTTCTGTTGCAATTTCTAAATAATTCTGTCAAAGCTATATTGTAAAGTGAATTCAGTGATGTGATTAATGAAAGACATAAATGAAAAAAAAAATTCAGATCACCTCCACATAAAATAAAAAATATCCAAAAATATGTAATAAGAGGTGAAATCAATTGAAAAATTTGACCTAAACAAAAATCTCTTCTCTCAACAAGCCATCACTGGATTTGCATAGACAGGAGCACGTGCCTCATCCATTGTGACACCAGCCATTGGATGGCAGAATTCCCACTCAAAAAGTATGACGTCTTTCATTACCAATTCCAAAAGGTTATGCAATAAAATGGTACTGTTATTTGTAAAACTTGTATTATCTCTGAATACCCAAAATGTTTTCCAATCCTATATCATGTGGTATAACAGTAAATAAACCATATCTACTGTAACTAATAAAATATAATTGTCATAGGAGATGGGATTTAAATTATACAGAGAGGCTTTTAAAATATATTGACTATTGTCAAACATTTAAGTTTATTGTCAACATAAATACAAATAGGTTCTGTTTTCAAACCACCCACTGACACAATTAATCCTAGTCGAGGGTCCCTGCTTTTCTTATACAATTTAGAATACAACATAGATTGAACATCAGTATCAGAATATAATTTGGGTTAGATGTAGTTGACATAAATAACAGAAAATGTTAGGAAAATATGCAAGAAGTATGCACATTTTTAGCAGGATGCTATGATAGCAGAAACTCTGAGTATTGTTTTGAGACCAGAAATGGCTACAGCAGCACATATCCGCTAATAAAATACTTTTTTATATCAATTTACAGTTAAAATCTGGTACAAAAAAGTTGGCTGTGTGGCACAGAGTGCTGGAGTCAAACTGTCACCCAGCAGGTCATGGTTTGAGTAGTAGGCCTGGACACTTTAAGGTTGGCAATGGAGTTAAGTCCAACAGCTGACACCAGGGAGCTGGGAGGGATAGAGCATTATCATCACTAGAGCACTGCCTTGCAGAAGCTTAAGGGATGAGATATCTGGTGTCAGGGAGCTGGGAGGATAGAGCATTATCATCACTAGAGCACTGCCTTGCAGAAGCTTAAGGGATGAGATATCTGAGTTGTGCTTGTCACTGCAAAAGATGCTTAGTATTTTTATGAACAAGAGCATGGTGGGGTACATACAGAGTGCCTCTGAATGCTTAAACGTCCTCCCATCCAAGTAAGTGTCCTATTGCATTAAATTTGGATTTATTTTCCTACCTCTATATGATGTCATCTTTTCAGATCTCACCTTACTTGAAGGAATGCATGACCTGTTTTGGAAGAATACAGATGGACAGCAGTAAAGATAACCCCCCCTCCCAATAAATTAAAAAAAAAAATAAAAAAAAAAAAAAACACCAATAAAAGTGTGCCTTGGTGCTCTAAAACTGAGAGAACCAAGAGCTGTAATAACCACTTAATTGTATTTACAGACTGAACAAAAAATAAATTGTGTAATATGCAGTAATACCTTATGCACACTTGGAACATATTTTTGATTTAGGACTTCTAGAGACAAGTCATATTACTGCACCAAATCTGAGCAAAGCCAAATATAATAGGGACATGGACCAAAATGAAGGACGTATATATAAATATTGTCCCTGTAAACGTAGAAAACTGATACAGCAAGTACTTAGGCTTCAGTCCTCAGTGATAAGACAGAAAAAACGCACATGCTGCAACTCACTGCTGTGTTAAACAAGTAAAGAGTAACTACTGGAATAAGCAAGTAGCAAACTGGAGGAAAATGAGAAGAAAAACTATATATGGGTGCATTGCCATAATTATCAACATTAGTTCACTTGTAATGCCAGCGTAGCTGATCTACTTTTCTAATAAATTATTTGCCAAAAAAGGTCACTTATGCAAGTTGGGGACCATGATGTTCAGCAGTAGTGAAGAAAACATGTTGCTCTTCCTTTATAGGGTAGTGCCAACCCCCCCCCCCCCCAAAAAACAACACGCAACTCTGGTGCACAGTGGTTAACATTACCTTCTCTCCCAGCCCTTGATTTTCCAACTCGGTTCTCTGCACAGTATGCTTGCCATACCTGTGCTCACCTTACATTTCAGCTGATGCTCCGGCCTCACTCCACATCCCAAAGATGTTCCCCAGGTGTTTTGGAAAACTTCCGAAACTGCTTGAAGCTGTAGAAGCCATGTATGAGTGACTGTATGCATGCATCCTGCAACAGACTTGTTTCTGCTTCAGTGTTTGCATTTTTGATTTGTATCGCACCCACCAAGTGCATTGATAAGTTCCAAGTCCCCAGTACCCTTAATTGGATATAGCAGGTAACTGAATGATGAATGAATGAAAAGGCGCCAACAGAAGATACCTAAATGCCTGTTATGAAAGATCATTGCAAACTCAAATCTGATTCAAGAAGCTGAAAGGAGCAGTAAGGAACAAATTAACAGAAGTGAAAAAAGTCAAAACTTAGTTATGTGAATATAGTGACTAAAATCCATGCTAAATACAGAAACTGATGCAAATGAAGATTTGCGAATTGTCCCTCCCAAATCATACAGCTATGCTTAGTCTGGCAGAAGATGAAAAAGATCAGACCTTAATTATTTTCCCAATAAATTGCTTATAAAATATATTGGCCAACCTAATTAGGGTTGTACCTATATTATTAGAAGGATGTTTCATCTTTTATGAGTGAAACCACCTTCAGTGGACATGCATAGACCACTCACAGCAAAACAGTTAAAATTTGTTAAAAATAAAACATACTATAAAACATACTATAAAAGAACAGTGAATGAGGGGATAAGTCTGTCAGAATCAGCACCAGTCTCAATTTCTGGAATTTGGAATTAAAAAAAAAAAAAAAAAAAAACTTGCAAAAAGCCAGCAGAAGCTGATTTCCGAAACATCTCCTTCATGGTGTTGACTCTAAGTAATCAGTGGTGGCTGGTGACTTCAAATCAAAGGGGGGCTGTAGGAGACAGCTGAATGGGTGGGGCCCAATGGGAAAGGGTGTGACCTACTAGAAAGGGGTGGAACTATGCTAAAAACCGGGACTTAAATATAATATGGTGCCCTGGGTGGCACTGACAAACCATTGCTATAAGAGTCCAAATCAAGACAAAATGAAGTGTAGAAGAAAAACAAATATTTCAATGCATTGGCTACATGACAGCTTATTTAATACCTAGATGGAAACAAAAAGGTTGCGAGGCATGAAAAAAAAAATTACTTTTTATACACATTACTGGAATGCCAGTCAAAATCAAGTATAAAAAACAAGCAGCATTTAACTCAAACCACTTCTCCTTGCACTGCAGTTCTAATTCTAATTTATATTCAGTTTACAAAAGTGCCAATTAACATGCTGAAAGTAGCAATCTCTGTGATACCCCCACTTGTAAAAATGTTTCTTATCCAAAAAGACCTGCTGCCTGACAACTATCTACTTATTTCATGGGGAAAACATGATCAAAGTAAAAAATGAACAGCAAACTAGAAACAAGCTCAAGATAAATTGCTTAAAGGATTACTGCACAGGTTATGGACCACACATGATAGATTGGCATTCTGGTTAGTTTACGGGTAAAACCTGCAAAGATGACTGCAAGTTTACAACAAATGTAAAGAGCTTCTGAAAATACTGTAATCCTGTCTATCGTCATATACATTTCAATACCCAAGGCTTATACGCTATCTAGTTATGTAAATATTCTCTGCTTGGCAACAACAAAAAGGCTTTCAATGTTTGTAATTCTTTAACAGTATGCTTATAAAAACTTACTTGCTTCTTACAGTCTCAGACAAGCTTACCTGATGGTCATTAAAGCATTGCTACTTAAACACAGAGCAACAGGCATTGCAACAACATGCATTTTCTGAATAAGAAGAAGCATACATCAACAGTATAAAAATATGACAGAAAACCAGAACATTCTGCAAAATCAAGGACAGCTAAAAAGCCACTGTAGTACTTGTCTACCATGGATGGTGGGATACTCTGTACACTTACACTGCATAACTGCTCCTTGCCTTGCTTGGACACATCCAGAGTCACTACATGGGGGAGTGGGCTGCAACAAGTATGTCACAATTTGAAGTATCTCTGGCTGACTGTTGGCCCTGACACATTTGTCATACCTCTCAGCCTCAGACCAAGAAATATGGACAAAGGCATAAACAGAAGTGGGACAAAGGCCCAAAAATAAGGACAATTTTTAAAAATTGCTCTTATGAACTTAGAAAGATAATACAATAGTAGGGACTGAAATTCAATGTCTGTCATTATTTAGTGACTTAATTCCTAAATGATTTGCCAGAAAACCACACATTTTAGGAGGAAAAAAACAAAAGTAATAAGCAAAAATGTATTAATTCTGCGAAAATTTGGACAGTTGAGAGGTATAGTTCAGCCAGGGCTGTCTGAGTTTGCCACCCTTCCCCCTCACAAAATCATGGTGGAATGGGGCCTCCCCCCCCCCCCCCCCCCGCAGCTATTCCAGTGTCCTATTTCTTGGCTATTTCACCCCATTTACCATAAACACTATAATGTACACACTGCTTTGCTTCTACAATGATTTGGATTTAATTTAAAAGTTTTGTTTTACACTAACAGGCACCTGCTAAATAAAGCAATGCGGTCTCACAATGAAAATAGACTTGGCATTAAAACTTCTCTGCCCTTAAAACTCACATTCATTGAAACAGCTTTGAAACCCACATTCAAAGAAAATACATCTGCCCAAAGATTAACTTTGGGCAGTTTTCAAATCATAGGCCCCTTGCACAGGAAACGTGCATGTGTTATTTGATACACCTTCCTGATTGTATTAAATTATATTCCTTGTATAATACAGTGCAGTTGTTAGAGGGCATTTTAAATCTATTGTTTTGAACATTTTTCCAGTAAACAATGAAACAAAATGCATGCACCAATAGTGACAAATCTGCCCAGCTGAGAACATTTTCATCATGAAAGTCTACTCAAACTATTACAATCCACCAGTGTCAGTAAATATGCACAATCTCTGCAGAAATAAGTCATCTAAATAATTCCACATTAGAGATCTGTAACTAAATGTGGTTGCTGCCAGTAAACAACTTTATATTTCATTGTTTTATCTACAAATAAAGTGCCTGCTGCCCTTCAGGAATACATTTGCTATGTTACAATAAACAAAATGATAAGCTAGTAATATTGCAAAAGGGAATAGATGCCAAACTTGTAACAAGTTCATCGTTACTAGGTATCTCTGCCAAAGAGAACATTCTTAGGACTGCAGCATCTACCCCCTTTAAAAGTACATCACAGTACAGTATCAGCAATGCATCTATATACTGTGAGAGTAGAACCCACAGACTTCTGCATCAAAAGCAAGTACACTATCTGTTGTGCTATTAACAATGGAAGCAAATTTAGCATAAGCAGCACTAAACTTCTCTTCAAGCTCACAGCTCCTTATAAAAGCCACTCAACACTCAACGCATCTGCCATCTTCGAAGCACAAGAAATCTGGAAAAAGCTAAAATTTATTAGGGTGATAAAAGCCCAAAAACTAGGGACATATTTTAAACATTGCGTGTATATTCTTGGAAAGTTGCTAGAATAAAATGTTGCATTACCAATATGCATTTCACTGCCAAACTTTGAACACAGGACCCTGTGCACTACAGCCAGAGAAACATACCACTGTACCAAATCAGTTGTTTCATGAAAGATAGACTGAAACTTTAACGTGAATTCAGTTCTTACCACAGCTTTCAACCTCTTAGCACAAAACACCTAGACAAAGACAATAATGGGGGAATACAGCCCCCAAACATATTCAGTTCTCACCATAGCAGTCCACCTCGTAGCACAAAAAACCTGGACAAATCCACTATACAGCCCCAAAAATAGGTACAGTTTTCAAATATTGATCATATAAACAGAAAATTGCCAGAATAAAAGGTTTTGTGTTACCATGTACTTTCTGAAGAATATGAAGTCTGAAATTCAAATGCCTGTCATTATTTAGTGAATTCAAAATCCTGAAAACCACAGACATTGAGGAACAGAAGTTACAGAACAAAATTTCACAAGTGGTGGTGGGTAGGGAGAGCCTAAAATCCTGAAAACCACAGACATTATGAGGAACAGAACAAAACTTCATAAGTGATGGCGGGTACTAGGGAAGCTAAGCTGTAGCTACCTGCTTCCCAAGGCTGAGGTTTGAGTCTAGCTCATTCTAGCCACATGTATCTGGGGCATTTTACACACACACAAATTAAAAGCTCTGCGGCTCCATTCAAGTTAAGCCATAAAACTTTCTGCTATAAAGAGACTCTGCAGTTCCATTCTGCAGAATGTATAATATAACATCTCTATGACTTTGTTTCATCTTCGAGATTGACTGTTATACAAACACAACACGGTCCTTAATGCTTAAATCTTATCTTTACACATTCAAGCAGTAGGGATTTATAAAAACATGTCTAACACCTCAAGTCAAACTGTTATTCAAAGCTGTGTAACACATTTTGGCTGTTGTTATAAAGACATACACACACAGTTCTGCTATAAAGACTCCGCAGTTACACGCACACACACACACGCACATTTAACTGAACGAAGTGTAGTGCGCCTTCCAGCTAAGAACTCCTTACCGGTCTACAAAAACTCAACGCTCCTCCTAATAATATCACCATTAGTGTTCCTTGTGAGAACTCAACTCCCGTCTTGATTAGTGTTTGTGAGAACTCCTGACTGGTCCGTGAGAACTCAACTCACCTCCTAACTGGTCCAGTCTGCAAGACCATGCAGTCCGGAGTTCCTCTGTTCTGTGACGACATAGCCGCCCAGACATCTGGGCATCTGCGGGGCAGAGATGCCTTTTCCCCTAACCGGACTGCTGTGTTAGCAGTCTGGAGTTTGAGTTATGAGTTCCAGGAACTGCGTGCACGCATGCACGGAGTTCCAGGACTCGCAATTTTTTTTTATTTTCTTTCTTTCTAGGTTTCTGTTTGTTTACAGGTGGGGGAGCTGCAGTCCTATAGCACGAGCTGCCCCTATAAGTAATAATCTAATGTACTGTCAAATGTACTTAAACATATGATGGTATTTCAGAATTTGGTGTGAACATATTGATACATTTAATGTATTTGCGTTATTTTACTGTGTATAGAACTAGCACCACCTATTATTGCACATCTATTTCAGATATACTTTAGAAAATAGTGCTTTTATTTATTTACTGATTGATTGTCAGCCCTGACCATGGCCCAGGCAAACTGGATTAGATAAAGGATTGAGGCTCGTACCTCAAAACCTCTTAGTGTAACAATTCTGGGCAAAGCCAAATATAATGGGGAGAGGGGAAGGCAAAAATCAATGACTGATATTAAATACTATCCCTTTAAACTTAGAAGGTTGATTGAACAACAGATTTTGCATTCGTATGCATATTTTGAAGGATATGGAGTCTGAAATGCAAATACTTATTATTTGCATTTCAATCCTCAGTGAATAGACAGAAAACCATGCATTCTATGAGGATTAGACCAAAAATAGAAGGTAGAAATCTTGACATTATGCAAAATTTTGGACAGCTGAGAGGAACGCTCATTCATCTGAGGTGCTATAGGAATGAATGACATGTGCCTGTAATTGGGCAAGGGAATTGTGCATGCTCAGGAGATGAGGGAAACAGCAAGATGTTTGAGGATGGGTGGGGCTTCATGCTGATGTCAGCCCCTTGTTGAAGTGAGAGGTTGTTTAGTGCTGATGTCATTTGCATATCCCACCCACAGGATGTTTCTAGGTTGCAAAGAGGCAGGGAAGAATACTTGAGTAAACTCCATGGCAGCATTGCAGAGTGTCCTAGAGTCCTCTGCCTCCTCACCAGTCACAGACATTGGCAAGGACTAGCCAAGGAGACTTAGGTGGAGCCAGTAGACTTGGTGGTTAAGGAAAAGAACTGGGTGTAGCTTCTGATCAGCTATAGGTTGTCAAAAAAAGGAGTAAAAAAATGAATGCTGGCTTGTCGAACAGCATGTTCTCCATTCTACTGCTTTTTGTTCAAGGCACCATGTCTCTAACATTATTTGTAATGGTTGCTGTTTGAGGATATCAGAAGTGCACAATTATCTTTATTTTTGTCATTTGATGCAGAGGTGTTTATCTAACTTCATTTTATATCTTTGTACATGTAGCCGTACTACACTGTACTCATGTTGTGATATATTTTACATGGGATAAAGATTTTTTTTTCAGTTTCACACTCTGACTCTTGAAATATTCTTATGCCAAAAACAATTAGGAAATGCTGTAATTCATAACATGTTGACTAATGGCTGTGTAATTACTAGAATGCCAAAATAATATACTACTACTTAACTGTAGTATATGTTTATAAAACTGACCATCAGCTGCAGGTACCTTTTTATCAGTAATATGTGAATATCATATTTAATCAGGCCTTCCTCTTCTGATTAGTTGTTTTTATGCAGTTATTTTTATAGCACTGGTACAGATGTCATGTATATGACATAAAATACTGAAAGGGAATAAATAATTCTGACCATTCTGGGATTCAGAAAGCCCTACACTGAGTGGGAAGCCTTAATATTGCTGTTTTTTTTTTCCCCAGCTCTAAGTCTTTTCAATATTTAGACCACCCTACAAACTTAGGTTTCCATCTAGCAGGAGCCTCAGCAAAGAGGGTGATCCTTTTGGCTGAACGAAATGCTAATCCTAATTAGGTATGTGCTTTCCCACAGAGATGATAGCTTCTGATTTACACTGCTGAGTGAATCAAAGAATTGATTGTGCAAAATTTTACTTTTGGAGGAAAAAGTGAATGCCATCAAAAGATGGCTGTCACTCATTTAGGAAGTTGTTGCAATGCAGGCAAGTTCAGGAAAGGTGTAGGTATGGCAAGTGTTTTAGTGTGTGGATGTATGTGTGCTTGTACATGTGTCTGGTTATGAATGAAGCTAGGTGTGTGTGTCTGTCTGTCTAGGTGTTAAAACAAAGTTGGGGACTAGGTAGAGAACTGTAAAACTGAGTGTGTGTGTGTGTGTGTGTGTGTGTGTGTGTGTGTGTGTGAATTTACGTGAGTGAGTGTGTCCATGAGTATAATCAAATGATAGGGCTTGTTTGCCACAGAGTGGATGTGCATCCAAATGTGTGTGTGCATGTATGTGCACATGCACGTAGGTGTCTGAAGGTGTGTCTGTGTGTAGGGGGAGTGACTTTGCCAGCACAATCCATGAACCACCAGGGATACAAGTGTTGGCATATCTCTCTGAATTGCACTTTTATAATAAGCCAGTAATGAGGTCTATTTTTCACTGTGGCCATCGCTGAATCTGTATCACATTTTCTCACCATCATCTAAATTAACCTACCTGCAGTAGGCAATTTATGCAAGCAGTGAGGTTGTTTCTGAATCCTGTTAGAAAATATGAATGTATGTAATGGAAACAATGTCAGAATTTGTATTTGTGACCGTACTGAATTAAAAAAAAAAAAAAAAAAAAAAAAAAACTAAGTTTTCATGTATACTTGTATGTGCTGAAATATATTTATTAGCCTGAAGTGTACTACTAAAGGTGTGCAAAAATATCAATATCAGTATGTTACTCAATTCATATACTTTTGCCAGCACTTAAGCAATGAATATTGCTGTATTTATAAATAAGGACAGTCAGTTGCATCTGCAATTCTAGGAAGTTAAAATAATGCAAAACTGTTACATTAAAGGGCATTATATGATACCAAAAGTAGCACACAAACATATACATTGCCTGTTAATGGTTTTATGATGGCTGTTAATGGTTTCTTCCCTGAACTATTTAACCTGCCCCAAAGTTCCTGCTACCTTTACCCAGTTAGCTCATTGGTTTTCCGTTGGAGACTGCCAGGTTCCCAGAACAAGCCCACCAAGACCTCCTTTTGTCTTGGATCCACTAGGCATGAATGAGCTCACTAGCTATCCTGGGACCGAATGAAGGGTGAGCTCATTGTCTTTCTAGAGGGAAAGTGAAAGCCCACGCATTTCCTGACTAGAGCGTGCTGGTTGCCTGCTGTCATAGAGGTGAGAGTTAAGCAGTAGGAAGTGGGTCAGTCAACAGACAGGCAGACTTATACTCTCTCCCCAGTGCTCCTAAGCCTGATGGTTGTTGCCCTAAGTTCTCTAATAGCTATCATGGCCACTGGGATAAACATACCCACCTTCCTGAAGTTGTCTTCCTAGGGCTAATACTATACAAGGCCTCAGTGTGGCGGCATATGCTTAGTACTTCTGAACTCAGTGGATGCAATGCGTGGAACTTCCAATAGAGACTAACAATTTGGTGGACCAGGATGGGCAAACTGGTAATGGCTATTCACTTCCATCCTCCCTGCCCCATTTCTTCCAGCTTACAAGCCTGGAATCTAAAACTGGTTGACTGGGAAAATGATGTTTTGGATTTAGTTTTAAAAATACTTCTGTATTAATAAATGTCATGTTAGAGTAAACTACAAGTCATGTCATTAATTCATCAACATGACCTCATAGCTTCTACAAGGGATGCTGTAATATTGTCAAGTTATCAAGGATCATATCATACTGCATTTCATTAAAAAGCACTGAGTAAATGTTTTTGAACATGCACATTTTTCCCACAATCAGATACTGCATGTATTTTACACCCTATATATTCTGAATGTTCCACACAATGGTGCAGTGGTAGCGTTGTTGCTTCACAGCAAGAGGTTCTCCCTTTCGATTCTCAGCTGGAGTGCCTTCTATGTGGAGTCTGCATGTCCTCCCCGTGGTTGGGTGGGCGTTCGAAAGCCATGCGTAAATGGGCGGGCCTTTGAAGGTTGAACGTCGAGCTGGCACCTCAGCGTTCATGAAAAATCTACTGCCAATCATTAGCGGACTGGAGTTCCGCTGTGGCAACCCCTAACCGGGAAAAGCCGAAAGACAACAACAACCACCTTTGGACTTTTTTAATTTACAATTCACCAAAAATGTAATTGTGAAAATGGTGAGTTGAAAATCTTTCTGCCTTTGGGCAAGATCCCCTGTATCACCCAAAGCCCTCCATATATGTATCTGTGTGTGTGTGTATATATATATATATATATATATATATATATATATATATATATATATATATATATATATATATATATATATATATATATATATATATATATATATATATATATATATATATATATATATATATATATATATATATATATACATATAGATATGTGTGTATATATATATATATATATATATATATATGTGTGTGTGTATATGTGTGTGTATATATATATGGTTGAAAATGATTTCAGTCAGCAGACTTCGCTGAAAGCTCATTTGGTTGAATTCCATTTAGTTGAAAATGAAATGCAGCCCCTGCCCCACTGCAGTGCAATCCTGGAGTGAGAATATTAAGTAACGGGGGGGGGGGGTGTGGGGGGCACCTTAAGGAAGCGCAAAATATTATTTCAGATCGAAGGAAAATTGTAAGAATGATTTTAGTTTATTAATGTAACATTATGCAAAAAGCTTGTATAGAAAAGATAGGAAGACCATTATATGAATGGATAAGGAAATATATACTCTATTAAAAATGAATGTAAGAAATTAGTTCTACATTGTGTGTGAATGTGTTCATTTCCCGGTATTACAAGTGATATAAAAATTAACTGAGATGATATTAAAAAAATAGCTTATATAGGCAAAAAGCCCATACAGCTTGGTGAATGCATGGGGCCAAATGAGAATTAGGTATGTATTAAATGTAGTGCAAAATTGAAATGCAAGTTACATTTTAAGTATTTTTGTAGTTTATATGTAGTTTCAAATCCTACATATTGTGTAGGAATCTCTATCACTGTTTTACTGATGTGGTAATCTGATTGATTAAAACTTGTCATGTAATATGTGATATTTGAACTTTTAAATCATTTTGTGATGTAAATGTATTTGGCATTTTAGTGGTACACGTATATGTATATCTATCTATATATATATATATATATATAGATATATATATATATATATATATATATATATATATATATATATATTAAAACAAACCTGGTGGACCAGTAAGAAGAAAACCATACAGGATCCAAACGTTTGATTTTAGCGCTTTCATTCACTGGTTCATTAAAACGGTCAGACTTCAGAAATGTAAAATGTAGCATTCACTACTAGGTATTTACGAAGTGCTAAACAATGGACAAGTAAAGAAGGAGGTGCTTAGGTGATGTGATTTTTACCTGTACCATTTTAATACACACCTGATATCAAAGTTCCCGTTTAGGCCTTGGGGCATGTCAGCCCCAGGTCTATCTGCCATTTGAGCTCCCTTACTTCTAGTAAAGGCATTGGTTTCCCCACTGAAAGTGGTAACTTGTTCAAGAACTAAGAAGTTGAATGTAGAGGAAGGGCGGCAAAGAGTACAGTGCTTGGCCAGCGTGTTGGTGAGATCATGGTGGTGGATCACCTGATAGTGTTCCTTGATCCTATTGCTAAATTTTGCAGGTTGTCTTGGCTACATTTATTTATTTACTTATTTTATTTACATTTGTTTACCAGGAAATTCCGACTGGACGCAGGTCTTTTTTCAGCGGATGCCCAGGGAAAAAAGCTCCACATCATGTACATGATAGAGATACAAAGTTGCAGCAATAATAAACAACATTACTGGTTGTTGGCCTTAATACAATAACAAGATATTAATTATCAACAGTATATGCAGTAAATGTTGTAAGTTAAGATAGTTTCTTTTTTATAATATTAGTAACAAAGTTGTCCGACAATATTTTAAAGTATGTAAAGTCATCTAGCTAATTCTGACTGAGGTTAGTAGTCGTGGTAGTATAGTTGGGTTAAGAGTCTAGGTGGTGGGGTAAGGGTGGGGGTGATAGTCTGGATTAGAACAAGGACAAAGCCAGTGCAAATTTAAGTGGAATTTGAGCGCAGTCTTGAAAAGGCTACTGGAAGATAGAGTAGTTACAGTGGGTGGAAGATTGTTCCAAAGTTTAGATATGGTACATGAAAATATGGCTTCTGCTGAGTGTTTGGGTTTGATAACAGTGAGTTGATTTTTGTTGCTTGATCTTAGGGGCCTAGTGGAGTGATAGAGTTGGAGAAGGGTTTGAAGGGAAGGGATGTTAAGGGGGTGGTTGATAAGTTTATGAGCAAGGGTAAGTTGATTAAAGTGAAGGAGTTATGGGGGTTCTAGCCAGTTTAGTTTTTTAAGGGAGCTACAATGATGGCTGCACTAGGAGGTTCCAGTGGCAAATTTAGCAATTTTGTTGTAACAAGCTTCCAGCTTGTGTCGGTCTGTCTGTCTAAGGTTGGTAGGTATGGGGGATGCATAGAGTAGGGTGAAGATTAGCTGGGAATTGGCTATGGAGATTCTAGCCACCTTGGTTAGGAATTGGCAGCTTCGATATAATGCACCAAGTTTTTTGTGAACCTTTTTTATTGTGAGAGATGTGTGGGTGTCAAATTTAAGTTTGTTGTATATTTCCACACCGAGTAATTTTGTGTGTTCTGATGGAGAGATGATGATATTGTCTTTGGTGAGAATGTTGAAGTGGGGGGTGTTTTGGGTGGCTTTGGAAGGTTGGAACAGGAGACATTTTGTCTTACCTGGGTTGAGTAGGAGCTGAGCATTGGATAGCCAACTTTCTACAGAAGAGAATGATTCCTCTGTGATTTGTTGTAGTTCTGGTAGAGTGGGTTCTGGCAGAGTACATAAAAGAAGTAACATTGCTGGCAGACTCCTAATAGATAGATCACATTAATGCTGTTGCAGTTCACAGGTTCATACTAGGCTATCTGCCCTAGGGCATTTATAAGCCTAGCCAGAGTGTGTTTGGCTTTTGCCACCCATTTTAAATTAATTTTGCTATGCCCTTTTTCGAGGTTAGTATACTGTGCCTCTGTCTAACAGTGACACAGAAGTGATACCCGGGGTAAACCTACGATCTCCCATCCACTCATCAAGATTCCTCTTGAAGAGAGTCAATGAGGGACTCTGCCTAACCAGGACTGGGATTTTATTCCAGAGTGAAGGGAGCCTCTGGGTTATGAATCTGTCCCTCCAGCATGTCCTATTTATTTCCGTGCTGAGGTTCAAGTCTCTCGAGCGCGTAGCTCGATGGGATTTGGATTTTCTGAGGTGTAGCATGTCCATTAATTCCAGGTTGGACATGGCTTTATACGTCAGGCACAGATCGCCTCTGAGCAGGTGGTATGCCACTGAGTAGAGCTGGAGTTTCTTTAACCGGGCAGCATATGGCATCTGTTTGAGCCCATTGATCCTCTTGGTGAGGTACTTTTGGGGTCTTTACAGTTGCTGCAGGTGTCTGCTAAGGTACATCCCAAAACGGGCATTGTACTCAATTATGGGCCTGATGAGGGATGAGTAAAGAGGCACGATGACCTCCCCTGATCTAGATGTGAATCGCTTCATGATTAGGTGGGCTATATAAAATGTTTTTCTAACCACTTTGGCCACATGGTTGTCAAATGAGAGATTGTTATCAACTTGGGTCCCCAGGTCCCTAATTACTTCTTCTGCACTTAATGGATTACCACCTATGTGGTAATTTGTGGGCACTTTGTTTTTGCCAAAGGGGTTGACTATACACTTTTTGGCGTTTAGCTTGAGGCCATGGCTCTGGCACCAGTTGTCTGTTTTTATGAGGCCCTTTTGGAGTATGCTTGTGTCTGCTGGAGAGTCGATTATGGCGCCCAGTTTGCAGTCATCTGCGAACTTGGTCAGCCACAGTCCTTCCATGTTGGCCTGTACCTCCGAGAAATATATACCAAACAAGAGAGGTCCCAGGACTGAGCCTTGTGAGACGCCACTTGTAATTGGTTTGGAGTCTGACATGGCTCCAGCAATTCTAACCATGTGGGTTCTGTTCTTGGAGGATTGGAGAATTGGGTCTTGGTTTTATTTGGGATTGCATGATCCATGCATTCCTGAAGGTGTTCATAGAATGCGTTTATAAAGGATTCTGCGGTCTGGGCCATATTTTCCACAGGCCCGGGGGCTTTGAAGGATTCCACCTCAGTTTTGAGGAGTGTGAGATTTGCTTTAGAGAAGTTTTTCACTGTGGTTTTCTGGGCAGGGGGTGGGGTCGGGATGTGAATATCCAGTGAGATTAGTTTATGGTCTGATCTTACCAGTAAGGGATACACTTCTGGTCTGGAGCATAGAGCCCCCATGTTGGTGATGATCAGGTCCAGTATGTTTTCCCCTCTTGTGGGAGTGGTAACAAGTTGTTCCATAGCATTTGAGTTTATAAATTCTAGGAACCTTTGGGCTAGGGTGTTATAATGGTGTTTGGAGAGACCTTCATATTTTCCAGTGTTCTCAGGAAGGCCAAATGGGGTTCCTGGGTTTGGGAGGGTGGTCTTTAGCAGGCTATAAACTGGAAGGCAGTTTTACCCACTGTTAGTTGCACATGGATAGTCTCTGATGCTTCGTGCTGTGCCACCAACCTGGAGGTGTGGGTATCTTTGACGAATATTGATACTCCCCCTCCTTTTGTGGTTCGGTCCAAGTTTTGGGGCCGAAAAGCATGGTATGAGGTATAACCTGGTAGTGCTGGGGTGCTCTTGGGAGCCTTGAACCAGGTTTCTGTTACTGCACAGATATCGATGTTCTCCATGCTAAGGAGAGTTTTGAGTGCGTGCATCTTGAGGTTTAGACTTCTGGCATTGAGTAGCATTACTCTTAGTTTCTTATCCCTTGTGATACCCATAGAGGTGGGTTTGTCTTTTGAGCCTTGCCTAAAAAAGGCACTATGTGGGTAGCAAGAGCCTTTTCCAATATCTGAAAGCCCAGGGGTGACAGGTGCAAGCCATCCCTAGCGAAGCATCGTGGCTTGTCGAGAGTGTCATCCCAGGCTGACAGGCATTGGATCCCCTTTGAATGACACCAATACTTAAGCCAATTGTTGAAATTGATCATCTTGTCTTCATATTGTGGCATCATTCTTGGTGAGGGTAAGATGCTACTCAAGGTCAGGGTCATACCTGCCTGGGCTACATGCTCAGAGAGCTCCTTTGTCTCTTTTCATGTAGTCCAGGGAGGTACTTCTCAGGTCATTCACACCAGCATGGACAATGACTGAGTCATATTTGTACTTGCCTTGGAGTGATCTGAGTGCTTGTGTTATGTAGCGGATCCTAGCGCCCTATAGTCAGCTCACCGTGACCTTCTCCTTGTTCAGCCTAGTGAGCGGGACGTCAGTGTGCCTAACGATAGTCACCTATTACAAGTTTATCAGGTGTGTTGTTTAGCCTTAAGGGCTGTGACTGTTCAGCACACTGGCTTTGTGAGCTATGTGTTGCATGTGTTTTGTTTTGGGGTAGCGGTTGCTTGGGTGTCTGCTTTGGAGGTCTCAGCTGCTTAGGCAGATTTTTATTTAGAGCCTCCGAGTATGTTTTTGTGTGTTTATGTGTTTGGTTTGCTGTCGTGGTAGGTCTCTGTGAGACTGGAATTGTAGTGAGTGTGGTTCCCTTCTCCTCCTGACTGGTTATGCCAGTACTGAGTTGAGAGAGCTTAGCCTCCAGTTTGGCTATATAGTTGCATCTCTCACATGTGTTGGAATTTGTTGGGAGGAGGAGTGGGTTGTCTCTGTACATGAGGCAGTTGTAACATTGCCTCAGATTCACCAGCTGGACCAGAGAGGAGATTGACAACTGACATGTGGACATGCTAGAATAGTATTGGGAATTCCTTTATAATTGAAAAAAAGGGCCAATGGGGAAAAAGGTACTCAGGGGGAGTGTGTGAGGGTGTAGTACTTTTAATTTTTTAGTGCTGACTTATATAATTGCTTTAGTGAGCAAGTGCCAGGTAACTTAAATGCAATGTTACAGGTAACTTAAATGCAAAAATGACAAACAGTAACTTTCTTTCAAGTGAAACAAGGAAATAAGTACAGTAAGCAATGCAGATATCACTAGGGATCCACAGAAGCGCTGAAAAGCTGCGTTTTAGGTGGAATTAGCATTTCAGGGAAATAACAAGCAAACAAACAACAAGCATACAAACAAAGCTAGATTCAGCAGGCCTGGATCTAGTCTATGCTGCAGCAAACAAGGTGTACCAATTTCAGTAAGAAACAGTTCAAATATGCAGGCACTATAAGCCTTTAACCAGAAATTCCCAGCTCAGAAGGGCAGAGTCCAGCCTCTCCTCCCACAAGAGTGCAGACCAAAAACTTCTTAATGTAAAATAACTGGCCTTAAGCCCAAGTGCTTAAACCAGAACTAATACACTTTTAGAATAACAGACACTGAGCCCTCAATCAGCATGTCACCACAGTGCAGGCCACAAACCTTCCTAATGTAAAACAACTGGTCTGAAGCCCAAGTGCTTAATCCAAAAGACTTAGAATGATAGCTACAATTTAATCAAGTTATTACCAAGCAGTAATAAATACATTTGAATACTTTAAAGAATGCCTGGATTAGTGCTCAAGTTATACAAACAAAGCTAGATTCAGCAGGCCTGGATCTAGTCTATGCTACAGCAAACAAGGTGTACCAATTTCAGTAAGAAGCAGCTCAAATATGCAGTCACTATAAGCCTTTAACCAGAAATTCCCAGCTCAGAAGGGTAGAGTCCAGCCTCTCCTCCCACAAGAGTGCAGACCACGAACCCTCTTAATGTAAAATAACAGGCCTGACGCCCAAGTGCTTAAACCAGAATTAATACACTTTTGGAATAACAGACAGAGCCCTCAATCAGCAGTTCCCAACTTAGAAGGATGTAAGCTACCTGTTCTGCCACTACAGTGCAGTTGCCGCAATGTTTAAAGAAAATGAGGGTGGGGAGGGCCTTAATCGGGAAGGAACTCCAAGAGATAATGTATTTGCTGCTGCAGCAGTGGCCATAGGGATGAGTACCAGGGGGTTGCTAGGGCTGTTGGGAAGTGAATGGTCTTTGGTTTCAAAGAACCATTATAGGGATCTGATTCTCTTGTAGCAAAAGGAAGGGTCATTGCGTAGTGACTGATGAGGGTTTGTTTGATGGAAGTGTCATCTAGGGAGATGGGCAACGGAAACCTGGGTTGGGAGGATTTGTTTGTAACCTGGCAGTTGTTGAACTCGAACTTGGGTATGGGGAGGTGGCAGGTGTATCTGTGATCCATTACTAGTTGGTGGCATGAGGCAACTAGATGAGCAAAGTAGTGTCTTTCCAGGAAGAGCTTTATGAGACCCTCACTTTCTTTTTGGAAGGTGGCATCATCACTGACAATGTAGCTCAGCCTTATGAATTGGCCCTTCACAATGTTTTTCTTCATCAAGTCCAGGTGCTGGCTGTTGTAAACAAGGAAGGTGGGTTTTCTGTACAGGGTGGAGTTAAAGGACTGGGAGTCCTCTGCTAAGGTTAAAGTGATATCCAGGAAATTTACTTTCGTTCCTGTCTGAGATTGTGAAGGTCAAAAAGTCAATACTCTGGTGAATTTTGTTAAGGAAGCCTTGGAGTTCTGGAGGGAGTCTTTCCATACGAAAAAATGTTGTAATTATAGCATTTGTAGAGTGTTATATGGTAGAATCCTTTAAGCTTCAGGAGAATTTTAGCTTCCCAGTAGCTCAGGAGAAAATTAGCGTAGGCAGGGGCCATTTTCATTCTCATAGCAACTCCATTGAGTTCACAATAGATTGTACCCCCGAAGTCAAATAAATTGTTTTCCAGTACTAACCTAGTTAATGTGCAGAGCATTTGGGCTCTGACTGGGTCAACCCTCTGTGTTCTATAAAGTAATTTTCAAGTGAATGTAGACTAGCTAGTTGAGGAATGTTGGCATAAAGAGCCACTACGTCCAGGGTGACCTTGGTCAGATTTCAAGTGAATTGGTTAGCTGGAAGTGATTGATTTCATTTAAGAATTCCCAGGAGTCTTTAATAAAACATTCAGATGTCTGGATGTAGCGGTTAAGGTAAAAATCAAGTAATTTGGCAATAAATTCTGTCTTTGTCCTTTTGGATGACACTGTGTGTCTGACTGGGGGGGGGGGGTTGGAGTGGTTCTTCTGCACTTGGAGATGCCAAATAGTTTGCCTACCTCAGGAAACTCGACTGTCATGAATTCAAATTCTAGATCAGAAATAAGAACATGGTGGAGAAGCTCATCCAGGGATTGATCTAGGGCCTGAAAACTGGCTAGCACTTTGTCCTTGCTTTATAGCGCAGTACCTATCATCAATGGACAGAGCTTCCTGCATTTTAGCCACATAAGCATCACTGTATATAACCATGATTCCTGAGCTTTGTCGGCCTTCATAAATTTTAGGTCAGGTGAATTGTGAATATGCTACAGCACTTCTTTTTCTTTCTGGGTAAGGTTTACCCATTTGGTTCTAGGCCTGCTGCTTTTCACAGACTCTAGAAACATTGTGGAGATGGGTGTTCAGGCTGGGGTTAAAGGTACTTTTTCTTTTTAATATGGGGAATCCTTATGCTTGTCACTGCTATCATTGCTATTAACCACAGAGCTGGTCTGGGAAGGGGTACCCATGTCCCTATGCTGCCTGGGGAGAGTGGGGTTAATTCTGGGGTCTCTGGGGCTAGGCATAAGCCCGGTTGCATACTGGCTGAAAACATCCCTAGAGATCAGTCTCTTCCCCCTCTATATAAACCTCACCATCCACACTACAAACATTAGAGACATTAGTAAATGCTAGCTAGCAATAGTTTAACAGTATTATCAGTAGTATGTATAGATTCCAAAGCAGGAGGCATGCAACTTAAATGATCATGTTCAGACATATTGCAGTTTTCAAAGTCGAAACCATTCCATTTGAAAGAGTTATTAATGATGGATTGCTTAAAATTTAGTTTCCTGCAGAAAAGTTTTAAGACCAAGATCACCTAGGTAGGTTTGGCTCTTTGGGAGGGTATGAAATTAAAGCCTTTTTTAAGTAATGCCATGGTTTCTGGGTCCAAAGATATTCCAGTTAGGTTAAAAACAGTTTCTGTGGTGGTTGCCAGATCCAAAGGGTCGGGGTACCTGCACAAGGTTAATATCAGTGTTTTGACCTTGTGCAGCTCCTCACCCCCTCCCCCTGTTCCTCTGGGTGCTTTCTTGGTTAGCAGAGTTCCTTTGTGCATCCATGACCATCCCTCTCCCTCATCACCTTCCTTTGCCCATGCTTCCCCTGTTTGGGTATACATGTTTTTGTTTTTTATATATATATATATATATATATATATATATATATATATATATATATATATGTATATATATGTGTGTGTGTGTATGTGCATATAATAATTGTGGTTAAATCAGGAAATTGGATGGGTAAAAATTTGAAACTTATTTAATGGAGGAATACTATTGTGTTCTTACATTTGATATATCTACCAATAAAACATGGAAATTCAGAACTGCTTTTAAGAAATTAGAGTAGAACATCGATCTAAAATGAAATATGAAACATGACATGTTTGTTACTTTTTAATAACAAGAAGTTGCCATAGAGAGTCAAGTAATGCAAGTTCTGAAAAATCTCTAGTAAAAAATAATTGCTGGTTTGAATAAAGGCTTCAGTTATGATGTTTGCCAACAGTTAACTTTTAGCTCTAATACTTTATTCTTGCATCTGAAAATGATTTGACATTTATGAGAAGAAGCTTAAAGAAGTTTTCTACAAATAAAACCTATAATATCCATGGATCATTATCTTATGGCAGGCATTTGTATGTCAAAACTGAATGATGACATAATTCCAGCCCTAAAATGTGTCATAAATGTCATTACTTAGCATTTTGACAATGCCTTACGGAAATCTGACAGCATTGTACCAATTCCTAAATAATGTATAATTCAGAGATATTTAATATTTTTTCTGCTTGTGTCTAAAATGCTGATTTTACAAGTTGCTATAAAATGTATTTTTGTAGGTATTCTTAAATTTGTACAGTATGTGTCAGGGTGTGATATTACCAATAACTAATGGAGAACAGCTATACCATGGTCATCTGACATTTGTGAAGCTGTAAGTGATATACTGGGCATGGGTGGTTGTATGGCATCCATTTAGCTTCATGTGATAAAAAAACTGGGATACAGATGTGTTGTACTTTTTATTGGATCAATATAGGCTATACATCCTATGGTACCCCAGTAAAAGGTATTACATCATGTCTGTGTTTGCTTCTTTGTGCTTTCTGTTAGTGGGCCAGCATGGCATTTCTTATATTTTTCTTTTCTTTCATGTGATAAAAACTTTAGATATATCGACAACAAGTCATAACATTTCTTTTTCTGGTTATGTAACAAGCTGTATATTAAGGATAACTGACAGTAATGGCAAAAGGAAGTTATTGGCCACAGTCCTGTGTTCCTTGGGCCTAACTTTTCAGGTTATTATTACTTGAATAGTGCTTTGCATAGGTAGCATCTTTTTCACCAGGATTTCATATCACTACTATAGGAGGCCAGTAGTTATAACAAATAGTCGAGGATGTGAGTCACAAAACTACATCAACCACATGATCTACTGTTAGTCTTAAGGGTGCATTGTTAATCCTATGCCAAATATTCTGTAATGTAGTTTATCACTTATCCTAGGACAATGACGTATAGTTTAAGGAATATCATTCACATTGTTTTTGGGAGAAATACCTTGCTACCTTAGTATCATATTGCCTGAGAAGACGTTTCTCTTATAGTTAAGGCCTGTGTATTTTTGACTGCATTATATAGCTTATATGCTAATACAAAAATCCTGTGTCCTTCTTTACATCTTCAAATCTGTGTGTAAACCATTAGTGAAAATGGATACCAGCTGATCAACTACATTATATGCAATTATGCTAAAAAAGGGAGAAACATTATTCGGTTAAAAGTTACAAAATGATGTCCTACCAGAAGACATAAAAATTATCAAATGCATTCAAATGTCTTATAAACCTTCCATGTGAATTCTGTTTTATATTTAAGTGTTAGTCTAACACTCTGTTCATGCAACTGAAGCAAATAGAATTTAGGTCACCATGTAGAGCTAAATCTTAAATAAATGTACGCAGGTACTTGGAAAGGCAACTTCTTTGTAGTGCATGGAGCATGGCGATTACACTCTGATATACAGAAAAAGACAAATCAGTGAAGCATGTAGCACAAGACAGAACTAATGTTAAACACACCCTGCTAAACGTAAGGTGGCAATCTCACACTGGGTAGTCAAATCTGCTAGCACTGACCAGCAAACTACAATGACCATTTCTTTCTTCCTGTTGTATATGAGGTTAATGGGTCCCTAATTTCCTTTTATAAACTGCTAGAATAACAGGAGTTGTGCTTGCTAACATTTTCTGAAGAATAAAATGTCTAAAACTCAAATGTAATTAATTTAGTGACTTCAAGGCTTAGCAATTTGTCAGAAAACTACAGATTGTATGAGGAAAAGACCAAGCATATGAGGCAGAAATCTGGACATTCTTTGAAAATGTGGAGAATTGAGAGGCATGGAAGGTGAGTGCAAACATAAGAGAGTTACACTGTCTTTCTGGCAGTGCTTGATAAGTGTTGTACAGATTTTGAAAGCTGGCAAAACACAATTTTTTTATTGTGTATTTGTTTTCTGTAACCAGTATAACACAGCGCTCCATGTACTACAAATAATTATGATTGGGTCGCTTATCATAACCCTTTATTATTTGTTCTTAATATGCATGCCAAGCTTCTCTCTTGAGGTGAATTTTTTGGAATCCATGTCTTCTTGAACACATAAGCAAGTTATGATAAGCAACTTGCTTATCTTTTAGTAGTACATGATGTGTGGTGATTATGCTCTGATATTAAAAAAAAAAAGACAAACCAGTAAAGCGCCAGAGTGGTGCATGACCTGACCTTAAAAAATGTTAAGCACTCCATGTAAACAACCTAACAATAAAGCAGGAGAATCCCTTTTCTCTAACACTGTGGGGAAAAGCTGGAACCTACTCCCTGGTGAACTCGCATCTCTTTCTTCTACTTCATTATTTAAAAAGAAACTCAAGCTATACCTTACAACCCACTGGCAATCTCCATGTGCCAACCCCAACTAGAATTTCTCTTACTGTTATCCTAGGCTAGTCCCACTTGCATCTCTCTTCATAGCCACTTTTATGCCCCTATCTCCGTTGTTGACTTATTGTAACTAGGAACAACTGAAATGGCCATCTTTCTGTCTTATCTATAGTAACTACCCTTAAACTAATTCTTCCAATCTTATTATTAACTAGTCTGTTTACCTGCTCCTGCTTATTACTTTGCTTTGGTATCTTCTACTCTGCTTTGGTATCTGTTCCTGCTTATTACTTTGCTTTGGTATCTTCCACACCTTTCTAAATACTCTATTTTCTTCAAAAAAAAAAAAAAAAAAAAAAAAAAAAGGATTATCTTATATGTTCTTCTCTATTTTGTATGCTAAGCTACCATGGGAACACCTGTTACTATGTTACAAGTATCCTATAGTTGTAGTTCAATGTTCTGTTTTTGTGCATGTCTTTTTCTGTGGAGCTTTTCTGCCCGGGCCTCTACTGAAAATGGACATTATCCAGTTAGACTAGCCCGGTCAACAAATGTAGAATAAAATAAATAAATAAAATAAAATATAAAAGTTGTTAAGGTTAGTCTAGTGATGGCCAATAAAATCTGCCAGACTTCACCAGCAAATGATGATAGCGGAAATAAAATTTGTTTCTTCCTACTGTCCATACCGGTAATGTCACCAACTTCCTCAAATAGATTTAGCTGCTAGAATAACAGCATGTGTTGGTATCCATTTTCTGAAGGACATGAACTCTGAAACTCAAATGTATGTCATTATTTAGTGACTTCAGGCATCTGTGAATTGTTCAAAAATCACAGAGTTTGAGTAATAGACCAAAAATATGAAGCAATAATCTGGATGCTAGAGAGGCAAATTTAATAGACTACCTTTATACGCTCTGACTGTGTCCACTAAGGGCTTTACAGCTATAAAAGCCAGCAACATACTTCCCAGTTTTTTTTCCTGTATGTAGTAGTACACAGAGCAGATGAAGTTCAATGCACTACAAAGAACTGAGCAGTTAGCCAGTGCTAACCTAATATTATCTGTTCTTGACATGGATGACAAGAAATTCACATCTGAAGCTTTGTTGTTGAGGTGAACTTCTTGACATCCATGTCTCAAACACATAATAATGCAGTTAGCACTGGCTATCTTCTCATAATCCTCTATATTGTCAATTGCTATGACTATGGCTTAACATGTCAGTGTGAATTAGAAGCTTTAATTGTACATGTTTATTTAAACCTTTTCTAATGTCTGCTTGGACATGATGACCAACTACTGTTGTTTGCTGGAATGTACATGCATACATGATGAGATGATGTACTACAACTATATGAAAACAGGTAATATTGTAAAAAAAACAATGAGAAAACAGATGGGACCCAATCGCCTTTGTTCAAAAAAGCAAAAGCTCCAATGGTTAAATATAAACAAAAGAACTCAGCCAGGCTTCCATTGTTAAAACTTCCTTTAATGCAAAAGTGCTTTCACCTGACTAAGCATAATTGTGAAAGGGCTTGTGCATTAAAGGAAGTTTTAACGCTGGAAGGCTGGCCAGAGTTCTGTTGTAAAAAACACATTTCATGTGTTTTGTGTAGAAAAAATACATAAAGTAAAAAAGCAATGATTAAGCATTTAATTACTTAGAAGTGGAAAGTCATCTTGGAAGAAAGACATTTTACTAGAATAATCAGGTTTATCAAGGTTACTGGCTATAACTTCTGAGAAGTTTTTATCATTCCTAACAACTCTTGAATAATTCCTTAAATTCTTCTCTCTTTCAGCAGGTAGTCGGGGGAGGCACCAGTGTCTCATATACATTTCATTACCCTACATTTTTATCATAGTTGTTGGCGCATGATTTGACATAGTTATTGGATGTGTATCAAAGCTTATAATTAAATACATATTTTCCTGTGAAATATAATTTCTGTCTAGTCTAGCCCATTTATTGTACCTTGGAAATATGTAAATTCTGTCCGTTCCTACTACTGATTTCATGGCTTTCATACCAAAAGGCTTCATAAAGTACTACCCTCTTCTTATATTTGCCCATTCTAGGTTTCCTGATGCATCCTCATTCTTGCAAATAAAGTTCCAGTCCCCATCCCATCTAGAAGTAATATTTCCTGCTGAAAATTATTTCTCACAAAAATTTCTTAAGCTCCATAGCAACAGTTTTAGGTGGAATATAAATATATGCCATCATAATCCTCCTCCTCCCTTGCCCAGTAGCCTCTTACTACCAATAATCTACTGTTACTGTCTTTTCTCCTATTCTATTACTATTGGAGCTTCTCTAACAGTTAGTATAAGTACTCTTCTTTTCCTTTGTCTCAAATAGTCTCCTGAATATCCATCCTGAAATCCTTTATGAAATTCACATGCTCACTTCTTTCCAAATGTGTCTTCTGTAGAATTGCTATTTGCACTGTGCAGGTTTTAGTGTAATTCAGTATTCTTGTCTTTGTCTATGCCTGTAAGGCCATTCACATTCCAAAATATATTTAATGTAGCCATTATGATAGGAAGTTATTACTACGTATTACATATGACAGCTTTTCTAAATGTCTGTTTCCAGCTTTTGTGTTACATGCACCTACTAATGTTTGCAGGTTGATACTTTATACAGGGTTTTCTTGCCATCTCCATTTGAAACAGTGTTACATTTTACAAGCCTTCTTGCTTTAATGAAAACCCTCAAAAAAAAATAAAATGGACTCACCCAAGAACACTTCCCATTACCTATTAAATAAACACCCAAAGCTATGTACATCTTCAGATAATGATGTTTAACCCTCCTGATAGGAATGGTTGTCACAAATCAACAGCTGCATCCACAGGTAATTAAGTTAAAGGTAAGGTTATCCATGTTAAGACATGGGTTATAGCCTGTGCTCTACCTTACACTAACTCCTGTTTGTCCTTGCCTTATTTTATTTCCTGCACAGATGTAAAAAAAACAGCTTGTATGTTTTCAGAAAACATTAACCTTTAGCCTTAAGAAAAAGTGCAATGGTTGTCTTTAAATAAAACTAAATAATACACTGTTGTAGTAAATGCACTGATCTATTAAGTTACCAGAAAAACTTCTATCTTTTATTTACTTCCAATAATTTCAGACTTTTTTTACTGAAGTGCTTAGCCTCCTCCTCCTTTTTTTTCTCTCAGTAAACAATATCCAGACCTCCTTATTTATTGCCTTCACCATTAGTAAGCTTGTTTTCATGAAAACATAAAATGTAGAGCTGCCTTCAGCCCCAGATTCCTCAACTGACATGGAAATTTTGCTGAAAGAAAACTATTTATTACATTGTTTTCTCTCATTTTTTTAAAACCCACTTGCAGTCATAAAAAATATTATTAGATTAAACCAAGGGCATTAATCCAGCTAATCACCTATGCAAAAATAAAAGAAAACCATTTCAGTTTTAACTATATTATAATAATACACTTTTACACCCCACCCCACTTCAACAGCCCAAGATTGCAACTTACTGATTTAAACATGCTTTTATCTAGCCTTTCTTCTCTTTTTACATTGAAATGCCTACATTTCTTAAAAACTAAAAAATAAAAAGCACCTGTTTAGTTTAGTATTTTTATTACATACATCAGTCACAGAAAATACTTTGTGATATAATTTGTAAGTTATATAGTAAAGTTTTATACCGTTAACAACAAAAAATGTTTTACTAATTGCTTTCTCCCTTTTTCTCCCTTTTCTTGTCTCTTGTTTTACTCTCTTTCAAACATTAATGACATGAAGTAGGGCATATGACTGTCAGTTCCCCAACAAGTTTAACAAAGTCAACAAAAATCCATTTTTTCTCTGCCACTTTTTCTTGTAAAGCCATATTTTAGTAAAGTGATTAATATGTTATAGTCTCACATTTATTCACTGCTTTCAGTGTTGCTGGTCTTCTACCTACTCATCTTTATCTCCCAAGCTCAGATGATGGTTCAAGTCCAGTGTATTTCCCCCTTAGCCTGTTCTGCATTCAAAAAATTGTTCATCCTCCAGGGGAAAAAATATTCTGAAGACAGCTGGATGCAACAGCTTGAATCTCACACTTGCCTTTTGACATTCCCTGATTGCTGGGATGAATGTGCTTCTCCTCTGCCCGGTGTACAATGAATAATCATTTTCCACAAGAACTCCTCTGTCTCCAGTTTTTGATATTTTGCCCTTCTGCCACAGTTTTGTCAGAGTCAATACTCTCTACTGGTATGATTGCATCTTTACTAATACAGGCCTTGGCTGCTTCCTCATAGCCAGGTTTAAAGTATACACACAACAGGCCCTTTCAATTAACAAATACTGCTGTGGAATTCCAGTCCAGTTACTTGTGTTTTTATAAAATTAATGCAGTCTGTTCCTTTTTCTACTACAGCTGAAAATCTTAGGTTTTCTCTATATGCTCTTCCCTTTAACTCCATTCTTTTTTAAACAGCTCTTCTTGAGCAGTCTCATACTCAGCCTGCCTTTTCTTCATTTCATCCTTTTGGTTTTTGCAGTTTTATCAGTTCATATGAATAGCTGTTTAAAGCTTTTTCATTTTTTCAACTTATTTCAGTTGATGTACTCCTTCAACATCTCATATTTTAATCAACTCTGAGTACATTTGACTTGTTTTTTTCCTTTAAATTACTGGAGTCCATCTCTTGTACCAAAACTGGAGCTTGAACTACTTTTTGTTGAACAGCTGCAGGTTTCTTTCCAGTCTTTGTTTTTTCTTCTCTTTTTCTAGTTGATTTTCTTTCAGTCTTTCTAATTTTCTTATTTGCTGGCATCCAGCCAGTGTACTTATTAGATAATAACTGAATTTAACTAAACCAGCAGAGCTGCTGTCCTTTATCTAACAGATTCTGTTTTCACATGTGGAAGGCTGAAATTAAGTTGTTCATCAGTGTGCAGCCATCTTGGAAAAGCCATCTTTGAGAAAAAAAAACTTTGATGGTAAACACATTGGGTTTCTTTACTGAGAAAAGCCTTAAAAGATATCAAATGGACATCAATATTCCAGTAATAGTAAGTGGACCCTATACAGCCTTTAAACCATTCTGAAGAAAAAGTAAAGTATTTTTTTCAGCATTATATGGCTCGACTTAAGGGAGACTATTCTACAATTAATCTTTTTGGGTAGCAGCTGTAATTGTAGACTATTTATTTACTGGAGTTATTGCATGTGAAAATAACATGGCTAAAGTTATTTGTAATGCAAAAGGAAAATGTATATATTTTGTCACTCTAGTTTTAGTCCAGTAAAACTCCTGCACCAGATGATCCCTTTATGAATGGTTCCTGGATGTTAACTATTGACTAAGCAACTGATTGCATTAGTCTTTCATGTGTGTAGCTGAGGAAAGTAATGTTCATTCTTCTTTTGTTGAAATGGTTATTAAATTCGGAACACTATGATTTCTCTGTACTGTCAACATTGTCACTCATATTTTGGTGAATTGCTTGTGATGTAGGCATCTCAGGACACTGGGATGTGAGATGTCACTTTATTGCAAGTTTTATGATATCTTCAATGTTGTACAAATAAGAGGTAATGGGAAAAGGGAATTCTTTTCTAGTTTGTTTTACTTTATCCATTTTTTTCTGAGTTTGTACAACTTCAGAGGTAGTTTATCTGTAGCTAGGGATGAGGAAGTAGAGACTGACATCCGAGTGTACAATATGATAGAAGCTCCCCACAAAAGTGATAATTTGATGTTTTTCTGTGTGTAGTATAAATTACTTTCTTTTGGTGTTTTTATATGATTTTGGTGTTTTGGTTATAGTGTTTCTCTTAAACATTAAATTATTGAGTTTAGGTAAAATATGTTAGACATCATATTATGCACAGACTATATACTACTTATTTATGCAAATAAATGTCCAGCTAGTTTATTAACTCAGCTCTGTCAGGCCTTCTCCAATTGATGCTCCTGGGCTTCTACTAAAAACTTTTGCTTGACCATAATAAAACTAATACTATGTTCTCTTTCCCTTGCAAATTCCACTAGTTATGTCTATTAGCAATAAAAGCAATAGTATCCCCTTTGTTTCAGACATTGACCAAATTACTTATGAAGTTCGTTCTCAGCTGAAACTCTCCTACAGTATTTTTTTTACCTTTTCTCTCCAATAGCTAGAATGGCCTTAGCCAAAAGTGCACTTCTACCTAAACTGGGATATGGTCTACCCCTTTTGATATGTAATTTGGCCTATGATGTACAATGATCACAGAAAAGATTTCCAAGCTTCACCTGCTAGCTGACTCCTACACTCACCACTTCTTTTGCCAAGGATGAATTGGCTCCCTGTTATGAAAGAGCAACCTATTCACTCAGCACTCCAGTGTATAACGTTCAAACTGAGGGCTACTGCCTGGTTTAAAACTGCAACTCCCCTTTAGTGGCAAACTATAGCCCCTATGTAATTCCCAGGATTATTTCCTCTCCCTTACCAGGCTACCTTTTAAAACAGAATTGGGTGAACAAGCTTTTTCCAGCTAGGGCCGTCATTATGGAATAACTTGCTTTCTGATAAGGATAAAGAATAACTTAATTTCAAAGGAGCTGCATCTCAACTCCTCAGTAATGACTCTACATTCTAATGGTTTACAGACAATGGTTAGCTCCATTAAACCACTGCTGTACTTCCAACTTTACTGAATGCATGTAGTTGGCTATTTGTTTACTCAACTACTTCCACTGCTGTCATGTAAAAGTTATTGAATGTATATATTTTTGTTGAGTAACAATCACTGAGATATATTTTCTTTATTGAGCCCCCTCTCTCTCTCTCATATATATATATATATATATACACACACACACACACACACACATGGTATACCTTCATAAGTTCAACGGCCACATCTTCGATGCTGCTGCTGCAAACCGCAAAATTTGAAAATTACAAAAAACGAAGAGCTGAATTACAAAACCTCACCCCTTTTTTGACCCATGGTAGCACTCTCTTCTGTGGTGGAGTGATCGGGAATGTAGAATTTCGATATTTTTATGATATTTAGGGAAGTTGGCGTGATGGAATTTGACTAAACTGTTTGCGGTTCAGCACATTCAGAAATATGTCTTTGCACATATGAAGGTATACTATATATGTATATGTGTGTGTGTGTGTATATATATATATATATATATATATATATATATATATGTATATATATATATATCTTATTTATTTATTTATTTCAATTTGATTACCGGGGAGGTCCACTGGGCATTGGTAGCCCGTTTTCAGTGGAGGCCCGGGGAGAAAAGCTCCAAAACAAGGAATTACTACCGTTCAAATATTTTGTTTACAAAAAGTAATTTCAATGAACATGCAAAGTCATAGGCACTCTGAATTACAAATATCAGGCAGTTACAACAGAAGAAACACTAACAATTCCAATTTAGTTTAGGGAGAAAGGCATCACATGATGATAATACATGTTTTACTATGTAGTTCACTAGGGAGAAAGGCATCACATGATGATAATACATATTTTACTATGTAGTTCACTAGGGAGAAAGGCATCACATGATGATAATACATGTTTTACTATGTAGTTCACTAGGGAGAAAGGCATCACATGATGATAATACATGTTTTACTATGTAGTTCACTAGGGAGAAAGGCATCACATGATGATAATACATGTTTTACTATGTAGTTCACTAGGGAGAAAGGCATCACATGATGATAATACATGTTTTACTATGTAGTTCACTAGGGAGAAAGGCATCACATGATGATAATACATGTTTTACTATGTAGTTCACTAGGGAGAAAGGCATCACATGATGATAATACATGTTTTACTATGTAGTTCACTAGGGAGAAAGGCATCACATGATGATAATACATGTTTTATTATGTAGTTCACTAGGGAGAAAGGCATCACATGATGATAATACATGTTTTACTATGTAGTTCCCTAGGGAGAAAGGCATCACATGATGATAATACATGTTTTACTATGTAGTTCCCTAGGGAGAAAGGCATCACATGATGATAATACATGTTTTACTATGTAGTTCCCTAGGGAGAAAGGCATCACATGATGATAATACATGTTTTACTATGTAGTTCCCTAGGGAGAAAGGCATCACATGATGATAATACATGTTTTACTATGTAGTTCCCTAGGGAGAAAGGCATCACATGATGATATTACATGTTTTACTATGTAGTTCCCTAGGGAGAAAGGCATCACATGATGATAATACATGTTTTACTAAGTAGTTCACTAGGGAGAAAGGCATCACATGATGATATTACATGTTTTACTATGTAGTTCACTAGGGAGAAATGCATCACATGATGATATTACATGTTTTACTATGTAGTTCACTAGGGAGAAAGGCATCACATGATGATAATACATGTTTTACTATATAGTTCACTAGGGAGAAAGGCATCACATGATGATAATACATGTTTTACTATGTAGTTCACTTAAGCCTAATACATTTAGAAGGGAATAGCAAGGAGAATAGGAGGGGGTAGTCTGGGGCAAATGGAGTAGAAAGTTTAGGGTTTGTAGGCAGAGGAGTGCAGTTGCAAATTCTGTTATGATAGAGGTAGTGTGCATCAAAATAAAGTGCCAGCACCCAAGATGAGCTGAAATGAATAAATTTATTATAGAAACAAGTGAACTAGACCGGTTTCAGCATATAGCTTTCTTCAGTAGTATAAAAGGAAACCCTGGCAGGAGCCAGTAATTTATACACAAGTTTCAATAAAGAATATGACATCATTTCCTGTCTTAGGAAAAAATTAAATAGTTACCATAAATCCATACAAAATAATTGTTAACAAAAGATGAAGTATAATTAATCAGAACCTAATTGATGATGGTGTCTAATAGCACAAACAAGCTGAAAATGTTGAATCATCAGCATATTGTACAATTGTTGTGTTGGGGATAGCCTTGAGGAAGTCATTTATGAAGATATTGAATAGTAGTGGGCCGAGTATGGAACCTTGAGGTACTCCGGTAGGGGTAGGAAGAAAAGTAGAGGTTGCTTGGCCTCATTTTACCACTTGGGATCTGTTAGAAAGGTAGCTGGAAAACCAAGAAAGGGATTCTGAGCAAATGTGCAAATATATGAGAGAAAGTCATCTTACTGCATTGGCTTTCTGTGTATATCTTATTTTTTTTTTTGGGATGGAAAGGGTCTTTGGACCAGACGGCTCACCCTGTCATTAAACTGTAGATAGATAAATACCAACCACTAAAAATGGTCATGTTCATGTCCCATTAAGTTAACTGCAACAGGTAGGCCTTTTGGAACATTCTGCTTAGATCATCACCTGGGGTTATCTTTCTTCACTCAAGTAAATTAAACAGTGATGGTAATTGTCTCACTTTTTACTGAGATGGCATTTGACAGAATGAGCTTGCAAGTTGTGTTTTATGTGTTATAAAAAGTTGAATGTCCCCTGATTGTTTTGGAATGTAATAAAACTCTACATTACTTCGTGTGTTTTATATTCACTACAAAAAATGCCATTTCACACATCCTCATTATATCAACTGGTATGAGATAACACTGCTGTTTTCTCTTTTGGTATTGTTTTATTTTTCTTCCTTTTCCACTTGAGCAGCTTCTTTGTTTAAAAAGACAGTCACTTAGGAGAAGATATTAGTGTATTGCCTTGTAAATAACTTGTTTTACAGATGACTTGCTTCTGATTTTGTAAAATCTATTCAAAGTTGTATTCTCATATTGTCATGCTTTAAAAAATCATTCACCATTGCAGACATTTTCTTTTAAAATTATTTATTTTAGAAAGAAATGAAGGCCAGTGCTAACACCACATTTAATGTTTCATCTATCTGATCTTTTACACATCTGAATAGATATTTCTAGACAGCTCTGTCACATTAAGGAATCTAAACTAGATGCCTTTAAAATAAATTAATCAATGGTGTTAACATTTTAGAGCATCATTCTCCATTTCTCTGTGTATTTCCATTCTGTACTTAATATGATTAAAACAAATATTCTGTCAAGGCATTATTACTTCCTTGAATACTGCCAAACAACTGACAGTATGTTGGCTTAGACTTAACAAAAGACAGGTCAGTGCTATTATGTGAGGAACTAAAATGTTAAAACCATAAGTAGTGTAAAACACTACTTCAAAATGATTAAAGTAGCATAAAATAGCCTGACTTGCACATGTATTGTCACTTTTCATATATCAGAACTGGGTAGCCTGGACATGGGGGAAAATATTAATTACATACACGTTTTGGAATTGAATAAACTTTATAAAAACAGAACTGCCTTCAGACCTTGTTTCAGAATGATAATTGTTCATTATGGCAAACATAAAAGGAAGAACAATGTCTAGTGTACTGTAATATTTTTCCTGTTTTAAAGAGCTGGTATAAGTATTCCTTAATCAAAGATGCTGCATATTTTATCCTAAGTAGTCTTAATGTTTAAAAGTAATATTAGCTTCTTATCTGGCACTACAAAGTGAATAGTATAGACATGTTTTAATGACGACTTTGTGAGCTGGCTGTGTGGAATTTTTTAACCTTTCTGCAGTTTTACAATTTTTTGACAATAAGAAGCAGAAACTTTGGAACTGTTACTTTTTTTTGCTTTACCAGTTTTGTCCCATTGTTAAGCCTTCTCTGTCATGGTTTCTCAGTGGTTACGGATGTACAAATGGATGGACTTGCTATGGCTAAAACACATGGACATATGATGGCAGAATTTTTAACCTGGTACTTATGGGACTTGTACTACTGGAACTGTGTTTTTTTTTCTTTATGGCACCATTCATTGATGGCATGTAATTTTTGCAAGTCTTCTGCAGTACCCCAGCTGCTTCTCTTTTACTTATATCTTTCATGGAGTATAAAGGCTTGTAAATGAACTAACCATAACACTAGCTGTAATCGAATTCATACTATTAATGTCCATAATCAACATCAAATGTAGGATAGCACTGAATGGCATACACTTTCTAAACCATTCAGATTTGCCACTAATCCAAGATAAAAACTCACTCTGAAAATTTTGTATAATATGAATTATATTTCTTTTTCAGTAACTGAACCCAAAATATTCTGATAAATATATAATTGTATATTCTAGATCTTTTCTAAAATAGCTGTTTTGAAGTGTGATATTAAACCAGTTTCTGTTTTTTGAGTTGATGGACACAGAAGTGTTTCTAATAATCACCATTGATTACAATCAGCTAGTCAATGACATCGGGAGGAAAAAGCGGAAGGTTTTCAGTAAACCACATTAAGCTGAACTTTAGACTGGCATTTTATTTAACCTATTGAGCTGCCTGTAGTAGGATCAAAACCAAGGCTGAGATGGTGCCACTGCCTTTCCCAGTCTAATGGTATTCTTCTCATCATCCTGCGCTTGCTACATTTTAGGTTGCACTTTTATAAATGTTTGTGGGTGGGGGGTCTTGGAGCCTAACATGGAGGAGCAGGGGTCTTTAGCTTCTGCTGCTGTTTTCTTTTTTAATCTTGCACAGGTTCAGATGTTTTTTTTCTTAGCTGCAGTGTCCCATGTTATCATGATGACTGAATAATAATTTCTTGAAGCTGATAAGGGGATGAATGATGGTCTTTTTAGTAAGTAACTAATGATTTTAATGCCTGAAACAGATCCCCAGTAGATGAATATGGTAAGCACCTTCAGACTTGCACATCAGACAACAAGTATTGCCATCTTTAGAATCAGAGATGGATTATCTGCAGGTGACTGCTGAAGACCAGTTTATAAAGTTCAACAGCAAGGAAATGGATAGAAGATTAAGAAACTGAGGCTGATGGTTACAAAGACAAACTTGATGAGTTAGAGAACTGATCTTGGAGAAACCATTTATGCTGGCATCTGTGTTTTCCCTCCAAAGGCCTAAAGAAACATGGTAAGACAAGTAAATCTCACTATTATCGTCACAAAACTTCATAGTCAAAAAACGTGCTTTTCTCAAACTAATAAATATCATGCAGCTATCCTGATGTCTCCCCAATACATTTTATATATCTGCTTTTGCAGTGAAGATGGTTTCTTTTCCCTCAAGATGACTTGACTCCAAGAAGAAATTCTGGCTATTCAGTTAAGATTTCCCCTAGTGTTAAAATAAGTAATATGCAGTTAAAAACTTTCTGTGCTGTAAAGAGTAAATCAATGTGTCAGTTTCCATATAGCGACTTCCGTCTCTTCTTGAAGAGAATGTGATGATCGTTTTAATTTTTGGAGAGAATAAGCTAGTAATATTTAGGATTCGTTCCATTTCTTAGGCGTTGAAAGCCTCATCTAGTACAAATAATCATTTTGTTTTGTCTTGACTTTCTTGATTGGTCATCTTATGTCTTTTGTGTTAATTTGTGGGAGGAGAATCAGACCAAGGCTCTTTCAACGAGTTGTGATATAAGTTTAATAATGGCATGTGCTACAGAGGGGGGATACCTTTTTCAAGAATATTTAGTGGTTGCTTCTGTCTTGCTTGAATTGAATGACTTTAACATCCGTTAGGCCATATCATCTTGATATGGAAGGGAATTTGCAACACGACAGTGGGAACCACAAAGATGTGAGAAAATTAATGCAATAGTGATAGAAGCAGTGTACCAGCTGTTCATTTCTCCACAAGAGATTTGACTGAGTTTGCAAGAAGCATAAGCTTGTACATCTGGGTGCAATGGTGTACATATTGCCAATAACAGTAAAATACATTTAAAGTAACCAAAAATGGCCTTTATAGTCTCAATAGAGTACTATTATCATGTTAGGCAGTACAGAAATTTATTTTCTTGACATTTCCTTGCTGCAAATCTTTCTAGTTTGGCATTTCCATGAGCTTTTGCCTTGCGATGCTGACATGATTTTCATGCGATTGCGTGACCCGGGGTCTGTGCAGTGAGCTGTTTGTTGGACTAGCTTGTTCTGTGTCTGCATGGAATTGAACTCAGAATGATTTTCATCAAGCAAATCTTGGGTGGTATAACTAGTGGACTGGAAGGTTGGCAGTTGGGTAGTTTATGCTGGCACTGAATAGGTAAAAATGCAAATTACACACACCTAATATAGCACTAATAGTTAAAGAAAACTGAAACGTACTCGTGCATGAAGTGCAATTGGCACTTAGAATAGCAGGACTGAGGGTACAAATTACAGGTTTTGGTTGTCTGACGTAACCAACTACATGAGTAAGATGGGCAAGACGTAACCAACTACATGAGTAAGATGGGCAAAACTGAGATTGCTTAGTTTAAGATGGTGACTGCTACCATTCAGCTTACTTGTTTAAGCATTGGAAAAGTGACCATACAGACTGGAATCGAAGTATGTACAAGCTCAATTATAATCTAAAAGGCTTGGTCTAATAGCAAACTTGATATGGCAAAATGGAATGATCACTGTTTAATAATCTTGTTTAAAATTCAACAAGTCTAATGTTCTGGGATGACTGACTTATTTATTCCTATGGATAAACATACTTCTACATCACATGCAATATGCACTAGAAGCTTGAACGTAAGGATTGCTCCAGTGTGGTAGAAGAATTAGCACGATCTTGATCAGTATTTTACAAAAGTTTTATCTACGTTGTAGCACTTGTAGATAGTTTGAATGCTATCATATTAGTTACAGTATGCTGTCAGACAATAGTAACATTAAGTTGAGCTGTTTAAGCTGCTCTTCTTCCTATGTGAATTTGAAGCTTTTTCTTGTTTAGTGCTTTATACATATGCTTTGATTTGAAATGTTTTATAAACAATGGATTGGGCAAAGAATGTTGTGAGGATAGCAGACCAGTATGTATCAACATTGTCACACTCATGTCTGTCAGTCTTGTTTTTTGAGGTAGATTTGGATTTTTCAAGGCCTTATGACATTTGCATGGCAACACAACTGCTATTTTTCACTACAACAGTTCATGAACAAACCCAATCAACATAAGATCTTAAGTATGGAATCACCCATGCCCATTCCTGCATGCAACATGGAGCTGCCCATTCCTGCATGCAACACGGAGTTGCCCATTCCTGCATGCAACACGGAGCTGCCCATTCCTGCATGCAACACGGAGCTGCCCATTCCTGCATGCAAAACGGAGCTGCCCATTCCTGCATGCACCACGGAGCTGCCCATTCCTGCATGCACCACGGAGCTGCCCATTCCTGTATGCACTATGCAGCTGCCCATGCCCATTCCTGCATGCACTATGCAGCTGCCCATGCCCATTCCTGCATGCACCATGGAGTTGCCCATTCCTGCATGCACCACGGAGTTGCCCATGCCCATTCCTGCATGCACCGCGGAGCTGCCCATGCCCATTCCTGCATACACCACGGAGCTGCCCATGCCCATTCCTGCATGCACCACGGAGCTGCTCATGCCCATTCCTGCATGCACCACGGGGCTGCCCATGCCTGCATGCACCGTGGGGCTGCCCATGCCCTTTCCTGCACACTCCAAAAGTTGATCAGGGATCTTTAAAAAGTTTAAGGTTGAATTTAATGTGCACCAGTTTTTGTTTCAGTGTATGAGGAAGCTGAATGCTAATGATAAACCTTAGGTTTATGTCCCTTGTAATATTCACATCCTTTTACCAAGGGTTTTATCAGTATCTTATTCATTTGATGACAGCTTGCACTATCACTCTTCCCAGGTAGTGTCCTTCATGTTTCCCTGCCCAAAAGTAGTACTTGAGATGGTCAGGCAGTGCTTAACATATTTTGATCAGTAGTAAGATACCACTGGAATTCACATTTTTTTTAGCACTTATCTTTCTGATGGTGCTTCTGCAAAGATCTGAATGATATCTTCCTCTCACAGTGAACTGTCTGGGGAAAAGGAGCCATTAGTCAGGATTCTTCGGGACAGCTGTACAACTATTAATTGACAAGGTCAGTGTATTAGTGTATGCCAATGACGAGGACATACTGAGTCTTTCTGAGCATGAAGTCAGGCCTCAGTTCTGTATGATGGTTGATAAGCTTAATCCTGATGGTAAACGTGATGTTATGGATCTGTCCTTCCTCGTTTGGTTTCTCTTTCTAGAGTGGCATATACCCTGTGTCCTCTATTTATCTTTCTTTTCATCTGACAAATACTTGTGAATAGTAAGAGTAGTGATTTACATTATACTAACTGCAGTTTCCCTGACAGTGACAGCAGCAGTTTAAGATCTCAAACCAGACTTAATTATACATAAGGGAAGTGACTTCACTACTTTTATGTCTGTACTCCCTGTATTTCTTTTTATCTTGGAAACTGTGTCCCTTGTCCGAGATTGCCAGTTCTTGTACAGTAATGGTGGTTATTTGAGTTTGGGACCCCTAGGCTAATCTTTCTGACAGTTCGTCTTACTGCCTACCCGTGAATGTGTGCTCACAACATGTTGCAACAGTCATCTTATTTTCAAACACAGAAGCTCATTTTGTTGGATAGGACTACTCAGATAGGATAGAAATCTAAGTAAGACTGTTAGTGAAATAGCTAAATAAAGAAAAAAGTTAATTGCTTTGGAGTAGTAGCACAGTAGGGGCAGAAAGTCTTAAAATATTTCTGTGACAATGCGAGAAGGTACTAGGAAAAAAATGACCCTATCCCCCATGAAATGAGTGACCACTTACTTGTGGCGCTTATTACCCAAAATTGGATATAGGGTATTCTATTTTCAAAATTTGCCTTTGTCTAACAAATAGTGGTCTTCATTGACCTCCTATAAACCATTTAACATTCTGCCATTAAAACATTTTCATTCGATTGCAAAGAGAAGTTGTAGTTTTCCTTTGCTACTGTGTTCTCATTATATATATTCCATTACACATCATCCATGAACATTCATTGGTATTGAGATGTCTAAGCAAAAAAAAATTATCAATTTTCTCATATTTTGTATTCTTGAAGAATTGCTTTCTATGTGTAGCTCTAGTATTTTTTTTCTTTTATTTGTACTAGTGTTTAGACCTATAGTACCGATGATTATAATGCATTGTCATGCGAGACACTTTTAACAGGTTCATTTATCAAGATACAATTTGGTCATTATAAGAATCAGGAGAAGCATGTCAAGGCTTTTATTACTACAGGGCATACGATTTTCAAAAAAGTAAATAAATAAAATAAAAAGCATTCTGCACATAGTGCCAGTTCTAACATACGTTATGGTCAATCACTAGCATCCCATTTCATCAGCTGATCAGAAAAGTTGAGGGCAGCCTAGCACACCACATGAAATCTGCTTTGCTCCCTCTACTCCATTATCAC
Organism: Protopterus annectens; assembly: GCF_019279795.1. Lineage (NCBI taxonomy): Eukaryota > Metazoa > Chordata > Ceratodontiformes > Protopteridae > Protopterus > Protopterus annectens. The sequence continues at coordinate 1,551,992,452 of NC_056739.1, read as the reverse complement.
TTGCTCCTGAGTTTGCACAACTTCTGGGTAGGCTATACATTTTTAATAATAAAGGATCGCTCAGAAGACTATATTTATTACACAAACTTTTACCTTAAATATCATTTCTTGTGCTTCAAGCAGATTTTTTTACCATTTGTAAAACAATTTTTATTTGTAAAGTGTCAAGTGTGTAAAAGCAGTAGCAACAGGATTTCAAAGCTATAATTCCAGGGTCATTTTTTTAAACATCCTACTTTTAGATCTGGCAATATCTATCATTTTAAGATGATGTGTAATTGCTGCACCGTCTTCAACATTTGCAAATTCCACAGTGTTTGGATTCTGAATTTTCATAATAGAAAGTATCCACTAGAAAAAAGTAAGTCACTACTTTGAGGTCCTAGAAGGTTTTATAAGCTTTCACTAACAAACTTCTCTATTAGGGCGTACTGGGACTTAAAACAACTTCAGTGTCATTGTACACATCACCTATGGCATGTTTGTTAGACAGAAAAAAAGTAACAGGAGCTTAAGTTCCACTGCAGGTGGTGCAAAAATACTGCAGACCTATTGCTAGGCTATTTAGCTTTCTGAAAGGTTTATGAAAAGCACATGTGGTTGTATTACTCATGAAACTGCGCTCCCTGGAAGCATTCCTCACCTTGGAAGATGCTGATGTCTTTGCAGTCGCTGAGCCAATGGTTCAAGGCCATGGAGAGCACCATGGGCATGCCAAACTACAGTGCCTTGTACACATTCAGACCTCAAAATGAGCATGAAAGAACTAAAGGGGGAGGGGTATCCATCTTCATTAAAGCCAAGTACACCTCAGGACTGGTCAAACAGTCTGAATCACTCTAACTACTCCATTTCTAATTAAATCTAGGCAAAACGTCTTACCACATCATTGTTAGCTATAGATTCCCCCACCATGAACCAAGAAAAGCACACTGCCTACCTGGACGTACTGGAATCACTTTCAATATAGCCCAACATCTTAGTCTTGGGTGATTTCAACTATCCTTCCATCAACTGGGTGACATACATGAGCACAAACCCATTTGCCCAGAGGTTCCTGGACTTTAATTCAAATGCTCTGGAGCAGATAGTTTGCACCCCAACTAGGAGCTCAAATGGCCTAGCCATAGTACTCACCAACATGGGGAGGTCACTCTACTCCCCCCCCCCCAAATGTGATGACTTCCCTGGTAAAGTTGGACCATAAAACTGTCTCGTGATTTCAACTATCTTCCATCAACTGAGTGACATATACAAGCACAAACCCATTTGCCCAGAGGTTCCCAGACTTTAATTCAAATGCTCTGGAGCAGATAGTCTGCACCCCCACAAGCGGCTCAAATGCCCTACACATAGTACTCACCAACATGAGTCATTCTTCTCCCCCAATGTGATCCCTTCCCTGGTAAAGTTGGACCATAAAACGGTCACGTTCAATGCAATTATTGGACTTGACACCCCCACAAGAAGAAAATCTGAAAAACTTTTCCAAAGCTAACTTCAGACTACTAAAAAGTTTTATACCCCCAGCACTCAAGGACCACAATGACTCTTAAGCAGAGGTGTATGAATATGTCCTGTAAAAACACTTAAGCAGCTGTATAGACTAGGCTGCACCTGATCAGATCAAGCCACCCTGATAGACCTCAAGTATAAACAGGTTATATAACAAGAGGAAGAAACTGATGTCTAAGAATAAGAGGAAACTGACTCAGCAGAGGAAGAATTCCTTCCTCATCTTGAAAAAGCAAATCGGGTATCTCTTGAAAGCCTCTAAAGCGAAGTATGAAGCTAAAATAGCATCTTTAGCTAAGGATAATGATAAAGCATTTTTTAATTATGTCCAAAACCTAAAAGGGAATGCCCAGTTTTGTGCAGAGCTGGTAACAGATGGTACCACTCATACTGCCTTGAAGGAAATCGCCAACCTGCTAGCTGACAGATTTGATGCAAACTTTACCCCCCTGTCCCCACAAGCTATACCCCAAAGCATACCCGACACCAGTCCTCTGCCTAGTATCTCTAGAGATCAGGTCTCATCTGCAATCTCCAGGGACAAAAACATGGACTCTATGGAACCAGATAACATCCCAGGATGCTTGTTAAGCAATCTAAAACAGGACTTAGCAGACCCACTTAGTGCTCTTTTTAATCATAGTCTGAAAACTGGCTTTGTTCTAGCAGAGTGGAGAACAGTAACAATAATTCCCTTTCACAAATGGGGGGCATCAACAGACCCTGGGAACTATAGACCCATAAGTCTAACCAGTCTCCTCTACAAGGCCATAGAAAGAGTCATCATGGACCTTATCAACAAGGACATAGGCAATTTTCAAACTCTAGTCCCATCCAAACTTGGCTTTAAGAGTAGATCCTGCTTATTAAACTTGGTGGACTTCCTTAAAGTCTCCAAAGCCCTGGAAGGCAAGACAGTGCATACTGCGTATCTTCATCTGGCCATGGCTATCGACTCAATCCCACATTCGGGTATCAGTAAAAAAACTCTCTTAGGGATTAACCCTTATGTCACTAGATGGGTAGCCAATTGGCTCAACGACAGACCACATACTGTCAAAGTTGATGACTCCACCTCTAACAATCACCAGACCTGTCACCAGTGTGTACCACAAGGTTCTGTGCCAGGCTCTTTACTGTTTTGAATCTACTTGTTGGAAGTCCAGGTTAAATTTAATGGCCTTTTACTTACCAAGCTCACTGATCATTGCAAACTGGATGCAATTATTGAGTCCCTCAATGATGTTAACAGAGTACAGGGCACAGAAAAATGACTGGTGCTAAAACCATGGTCTGAAGCCAAACACAAAAAAATGCATTATTATTTCCTTTGTCAAAGTAGAATTCCCCACTAACTACAGTATTGACAACACCCCCTAAGCTCAATCCCAGTGTTGTGAGCCTAGGAATGCAGGTAGATAGCAATCCAATCTTCAACCGTCAAGTTTTCTCTGTGCTAAGGAAAGCATTCTATGCTTCACACCTCATAAGAAAGGGCATTGCATCCAGTGTAAGGATGTTATAGCCTCACTGTACTCAACCCTCATCAGACCACTAATAGAGTATAATGCTCCCTTTTGCATGTACCTCAACAGACACTTGCAGTAGCTGTAGAGACCAAAGAGGTTCCCCATCAAGAAAATACAGATCCTCCAAGTCATGACACACGTGGACAGACTAAAAGCCCTGTCACTGTGATCTGTATCATATGCGCTGCTGAGAGGAGACTTGTGCCTGGTCTGCAGGACAGTCTCTGATGCCACCCTGGTGGATATGCTTCACATACACAAATATAATGGCACAAGAGTCACTTGCTCTAGGGATCTTAACCTAGACTGTGACACTAACAGAACATGCTGAGATAAATGCATCTCCCAGAGATTGCCACTCCTCTGGAACAAACTTCCAATTCATATGAAGCAGAAGTTCTCACTGACCCTATTCAAGAGCAACCCAGACAAATGGATGGGAGACTGCAAATTCACCCCGGGGGTGGCACCCATGTCCCTCATGGACACTGGGAGTCACTGTTGATCATAGACTAGCTCTGCAAAATGCATTTACTTAATGAAGACAGATGGGTAACTTGGGATTAACATGGCTAGGCTCGTAAGGGCTCTAGGGTCGCTAGCCTACTAACCTCCTATGAACCTATGGTCAGGTGAAGTGACCTGCACTTTCTTTTGAATATGGCTTAATTAGTTTCCATCATATTTATTAAAGCCTTTCATTCAAACACAGTAGGGCAAATGGGCAACCAAACAATCATTTACTCAGGAGAGAGACAATTCTGTAGCCCAAAGAAGGCATGTCTTCCGCAACTAGTATAATCCTCAAAAATTACTAAATTAACTTTGAGGTAAATTATAACAATTACTGCATACTGCTCTTTTGACAGCCAGGGCACAACACAATTAGTTTTGATGAATGTAGGGGCATCAGTTGAATTAAATACCATAAATGTCATTATGGTACATATGAACATGGTACTAAATATGTATGCTCAGAATGACCTCTTGGTATCCAGGACAAGGTGGCTGCAGATACTGGATACAGACAGGCAAATGGTAACACAAATATGGGACAAAAAACATAATTACATTCTAAGTATAAAAATGCTAGGAATCAAATGACCATGTATTGTTGTAATCTGACTGCAAAAAAGGACAGTATTAATTTTATTTATGGAAGGGTGCCTATATAGAGTGCACATTTTCAGATAGTACTACTAGAAGCACAATTTTTTTAACTGTTTCTCTTAGCATTCCTGATAATAATGAGATAATACTTCATTATATATTCTTCGTTAATAGCCTTGAGTAGTATTGCAATGATATTGATATATTGTTGTCTTATATAAGTTTTGCTTGCAGCTGCAAAGGAAATACTACCTTATTATACTGTTTCAATTTGATTTTAAGCATCATTACCTTCATAGATAATAGAGGGCCTTTGTAAAGTTTTACATATTTGTGTGAGTGCATAACATTTAATTATAAGGAATGGCATAGCAAATCTCAGGCTCTGTATAACACATTGATATTTACATAAATGGGGAGCTGTTACTTAAATGGGCCTTTTATTTAATTCTGTTCTTCATAGATCCATTGGAATTGCAAGGTAATTAAGTCATACGACCATTTATACCTTGCCACTACCCACGTTCAGATCAAGCTCCTCCTTTTGATGAGGGCCAGGGCAATCAAGCTAGGAGGATTTGTGAATACCCATCCAATCATCTATTTCTCATTTGAAGGACGAAAATATATCACACTGCTTAATATGCAGTGGGAGTCTGTTCCTGAGGTGGGGTCGATGCAGAGTAATGCACTATTTTCTCCTCCTAGTTATATTTATCTGTTGGTGAAGATTTAGATCTATGTTCTGATATCTCAGGAACTGTTTGTTTTATGGAAATACAGAAGGTCCAAGAAAGGCTGAGAAGTTGGGGCATATTTAAAGTTTGATTTTACCCTTTTAATACTGCAGCCAGTATTAGAACAGTTGTACTTAACATATACCTCCTGATAAATTTAAAAACATCATCCAGTTTCTAAACTGTCCTTACTTCTTATACATGTATATTAATTAGATTATTATGAAAGAGCTGGTATGTTATATATTTAAAAATAATACTCTTTTGGACCCGACTATTAAACTGCAACTAAGAGTCCAATGTCCATATATATATATTTTTTTTCTTTCGAAATTCTGAATTATAATTTTCAAGAACATCGTATGTTGTAATCAAAAATAATACTGAATGTGAAACTGCTTTTGATAAGACTGTAGTTTTATCTTTTCACAGTCCAGAGCAATGTTTGCTTCCTGACAATACGCAATTGTATAGCTTGTATTAGATTTGGAAATTAAAGCATTTACCAAGAGATGGAGGGAGACCACAATGTGTTTGCCTGTGCCTACAAGGAATTGTCCACTGGAATTTTACTAAGCATCATATCTTTCAGAACATGGCTTTTGGACTAGCCATGTTACTGAGCTAAATATTTTTTTGCATCTGTTGTGTGTCCAATATGCTTTAAATGACATCCTTGAATTTGGAAGGTAAACTGCATATTACATTTTATATAAAATCATACAGCTCTAAGTGGATATGCAGTACCTTATTCATTATCTACAAGATAGTTCTGTCAGCATGCATAGTTGTTCATGATTGGTTTCAGTGATCATGATGGTTTAAATGGCTGATGTATGATGGTCCCATGTTTCATTTGGCTATGTCTGATGTGCTGGACTTAATGTGTAGCCATGTCCATGCCATTTTTTCCAGCTATGGAGGGTTTTTGCAGGAAAGGCTGTGAAAGTAGTAGTGCCGGATGGACCATACACATTGGCACCATCTTGGATGTGAAGATCCTAACATCCAATTCATTCTTTACTATGCTCTTTCCCTGTCACCCACTAAATAGCACATCAGTGTTTCTAAAGACCACCTATTTGACACACACAGCTACCTCCCTTCTCTCTCCTCAGCAAAATTACATTTTATATCCATGATGACTTTTGGATGCACTTTTAAACATCAGCAGGCAGTGATCTACAACCTTGTAAAATGGATAAACTGTCTCACTTTTCCAAGTACTGACAATTTCTTAGGGGAAAAATGAAGTTATTCCATAATTCCATGCAAGCTGCTGTGGATGTGAATTTATTTTTACATGCATTCAGGCTATTAATTTGTTGTGAAACATCTATTTAAACAACAGGGAAAAAACATCCTAGGTTTACTGTGTGGGCAATCAAAGCATAGGTAGCAGAGCTGATATAGTATGGGGAGGGTTAGATACGAGTGCTTATGTTAGGGTACTTTTTCAACTACATGAAAATGACACTGTAGAAATCATGCAGCTATTTAAAGTTAACCATTTGAAATGCAACTCAAGATGCAACCCTAAGCTATATTTGTAATTCTGCATATAGCAGTAATGGTTTGTGAAAGATTGTAGCCATTATTAATTGCACATTAGTTTATTGACATAGAAAGGAATCTCAATAATAAGTCACAATTTTTGCTCTACTAGATTATACGATATGGCATATCTACTGCATCCTCCATATAGTTCTGTAAGGTAGTGGATGCTAGTATAAATGGCAGGCATATTTGGGAACGTATGGAATTATCTGCAGGCCATATGGAGTAATTTTGTGGTAGTATGCATGCCATGCCGTCTTGAACCAGCTCCCTCTCTAGTTCAACTTCTTCAGGGTCAGACAACTGGCTGGTGAGCCATTGTGGACAAAGTCGATTTACATGTGCATCACAAATATTCGGTGCTTGTTTTTGGCGGTTGACATCATGCACAGTACTGGGCGTTCTGCTGCTGCGAACATTCTGTATGCAGTACTAAATGCTTTCTGTCATTCCCCAACAGGTCTTAAGTCTCCATTCAGTTGCATTGTATGATGCTGTCAAGTTTCTGAATCATGCAAAGCACCATTATCTATGTTTCCATGCAGCATTTGTTTTTCTTACCTGTTAGAGAACTTTATGCAGTGCAGTTTATTAATATGCAAACTACCACATGAAGCAGAGGAGAATCTGAATGTGCAAGAAACAGACCAAGTGATTTCAAGCTCAAGAGTAGGAAGGAACCAGGAGATGAGTGGTCATTAACCATGAAAGGGTTAGGAAAGTAGCATGGGATTGTACTTCAAAGGATAGAATCCTGGATGTGGCTCTAAACAAGGTCAAGAGCTCTTGTTATCCAAGTGAATGTTTTATTGTTTAGCAATGCTCATATATCTGTGTGGCTTATAATGAAAGGATGGATAAAACCACAAAGATGACTGTGATAGATTTGTGGGATTAGTTATTGCAAACTGAGGCAAGGCAAAGATGAAATGGAGTTTGGATGAAATCTGAGGGGGTAAGCGCAATGCTATAGTATTCAAGACTACAGACTGAGTCTGTAGGGGAAAGGTCTGAGGATGTGGGTAAAATGGTTTAAAAGAGGAGAAGGCTAATGTGACTACACAGGGAGATAAATCAAGTAATGAAGACAAAAATTAAATACACAATAAATGGAAATAGAAGTGGGAAGAAGGATGCAGAAGGCAAGGAGTGAAGTGGAAGGTTATCGAAGGAAATGGATGCGACAAACACGCAATCTGAAAAGATCCTGGCAAGTAGAGTCAAAAGATGGAGTTGAGGATTGTTTAGATAGATAGTACAAAGATGTAAAGGAGGGACACGCTTGGCCAATGTAAAGGAGGGACACGCTTGGCCAATGTAAGCAAATAAGAGAGTGAAGTCATGAATGTACAGGGAAAGAGGCAAGGTACTGAATGAATACTCTGCTTTAATCTTTACATGGGCAAGCACAGGGGTGGGGGCATCATGCTGAGCAGAGTAGAGAAACCAGGAAGGCAGGCAACTGACGTTAGGTTGAAGATGAGAGAACTAGAAACATATAAAGCACAGAAGCCAAACTGGCTGCATTCCCAGGGTTACCAAGATCTGGTCATTGTGCTGACAGATCCCCTAGCAATCTATGGCATTGGCTTCATGAGGAATAATACACCACCATGTGAAGGCACATAGAAACATTTCCTGGCTATATGACTCCCTACTGCTAAGAAAATATTGTACACAGGTGTAGAACCCAATACAAACCATGTGTTCTAAAAATGTGATCGCTAGTAAACCACTTACCAGCTTAACTGATCAGTTTTATAAGGTGTTCCATAGTCGCAGCATTGACTACTATACATTACAGTGACAGTTGCGAAAAAAATACAAGAAGGCAGTGGAAAGAATTTCACCTTTCACAGCCTTTTTAAATACTGTTGACCATAAAGAGATTTCCATTACTAAGATAAGGTACAAAACACTTATGACTGTAGCTTGTTAGGAAAAGTTGGGCTATTACTTAAATGAAGCAAATAGTTACTGGTTACATTTAAACACAGGGCTGAACTAGTTGGCTATCTGTCTGCTAATACTTTGTCTAATGTATTTGATAAGTATAACATTCTGAGATACAGCGTACAGTACACAGCTGTATGTAGAATCATTCTTGGGTATTCAAAACCTCCTAGTTTCATCTTCCTTACTTTAGGCTTGTTTTGCTTCTTTGTGACTATATTACATTTTGCATTAGTACATGTAAAGACTTCTCAAACAGTTTGCAATTATGATTTTAATCACATCATTCATGACACTGAGACCCACAACATTTTTGTGTCTCAAGAATCCATAAGGCTTTAATGGAACAGTTTCTGATGAAGGTCCATATAACAGAAAAGGATCTCACAGATAAAAAAAAAATACAATACAAACAGGCATTCTTGTCTTTGTAGTGTTCCTTCATTTCTGAACTTGTGAATCATAAAAAAGAGAAAACAGAGTCTAAAAGACGTCATGCATTGAATCATCAGCACTTACGGCATGTGAAAAGGGGCTGCGACCTGGGTTCTCTTTCTTCTCAGATGGAAAGTTATTGTGGACAGTTTGATATAGCACAAGTGACATCACTAGCTACATGGATGTATGGTTCCTGATGAGGGCCCTCTGCACTGCAGAGCTGATCCTAATCATTGATTCAACACTAACTGGCAAATTGCGTCCTCAGTCTACAGACATCAGCAACACCAGTATCATTTTGTTGCTATCTTTTTTTTTTTTTTCCCGCTTAACTTGGAAACATTTTATTTCCTAGAGTTCTTGCCAAACATATGCCTTTGTTTGCCCTAATGTAATGGTTATGAGGTGTGTTGCCATACAACCCTGTACCAGTGCAACCACTAGTACAGCAGGCAGACATGGCATTACTTACAGATTGTGGCATCAGATACCACGGGCCTTGCAGCACTCTGCTTCACTAACAATGGCACTGCACAAACGGCGAAGATAGTTCAGTATGAACAATGGTAAAGACTGGAAGATGGAGCTTGAATTATTCACTGAAACCTAAATTATAGTCTGATCTAACTTCCTTAGCAAAAACATCATATGTCAGATTTTAGGATTGTTTGTAGGAGGCGGATAGTTGGATACTACTTCAGTTCCCCTTTCAATGGATAGCCTTGTTTGTGATCATGAGTTGCTACTGTGTGTATGTGATTCCACCTCCGAATTTTAACTATGTACTGAGAATTAGGAGAATTCCCCATTCTTTCTAGCTGCTATTGTAGGTCAGATCCTATGCTAACATGCTTGATTATACAAATTATTGCATTTGTTAGTCAAGGAGCAAGGAAAATTGGCTTTCCAAGAATTTTTTTGTTTTTACTTCTTTATTCCTTGTTGATTATGTTAGTCTTTCTAGGCTACTGACCTCTCTTCAGAGCAGACCTGAAGTGGTGTTTCTACTGTTTTGTTTTTATTTATTTTTATATTTGTTTACTGTGAAAGTTAAACTGGACACAGGTACTTTTACAGTGGAGGCATAGGGAGAAAAGATCAACATTTTCAGCAGAACGATTGTACAAAATTTCAAAACATTACATCAGAGAAGTAACATATGGATACAGAGTAATACATACAGTAAGTTCATAATGCATCAATTTTATGCATATAGACTAAGGTTAATATACATTTCTAATAATAGTAGATACTAATATTTTGTGCATAACTATGGAGAGAGAACACAGGTACATAATACTATATTATCAGGGACAGATAATAGTAGAGAGATAGTAGACCAGCTACTAATTGAGAAAAGTTGCACAAAGTTGTGGGGGCAGAGACTGAGTCAGACTAATTATTGTGAAGGAAAGGACTGGTGGAGAAGATGAGGAGAATAAGGAAGAGAGGACGGAGGAGTTGGATAGAGGGCGGGATTGCAGAAAGGAACTCATAAGATGTCCTTCTATTCATGTTAAGATTTTATACAACTCGTCTTCATCCAGGATTAGTGCATAAGCATAACTTTGCTTTCAATAAATGAGATTTGAGTCTTTTTTAAACTGTACAGCATTTGTACTTGTCAGTATATCTGCCTGCAATGAGTTCCAGATTTTGGCTATGCATGTTGAATAGACGGACTCTCCAGCGGCATTATTGGATTTGTTAACTTTTAAGGGCTTTATTATCTGAGCATACTGACTCGGTACTAGTGTAGGGAAGTAGGTTTTGCAGACAGGCTTTTTTCAGGTTGATTTGGAATTGCATGGGCCAAAATTTAAGTTGGTTGTATGTTAAGATCTGAGGTAGTTGAGTGCAAGGCAATGGTGTGTTCTAAAGCTGGAGTCTGTTGCAAACTTTGTGATCTTATTATGGCAGGTATATAATTTTGCTTGGTCTGATTTTATTTAGGCTTGTCACAAAGGGTGAAGTATATAGGAGTGTGGGGATCATGTCTGGTCTTTTTGCTGTTGGTTAGGTATTGTCTATTTCTGTAAAGAGTACAAAGTTTTTAATTTACTTTCTTGACTGTCTGGCTATGCGTAGGTCAAATTTCATAGCATTGTCAATAACAACACCCAGAAGTTTAGTCTGGGAAACAGGAGAGATGGTGGCATTATTTGTACATGTAATCTTAAATGGAGAGAGGGGGTCTATAGCTGTAGTGGGTTGAAATATCATGAGTTTGGTCTTATTACAATTTAGACAAAGTTGAGCTTCAGAAAGTCACACTTCAACTGCAGAGAATGACTGAGATGCATGCAAGGTAGCAGCGGGTAAATTGTTAGTGAAAAGGAGGGGTCCTAGAATGGAACCTTGTGGCACAACTAGAGTAATGGGCAGTGGAGGCGATATAGTTTGCCATTTTACTGCATGGCGGTGCCTTAAGTAGTCTTTGAACCAAGTAAGTTAGTTCTAAGAGTGCTGCTATAAGTTTGAGAGACAGTATTGAATGCTTTTGATCTAGAAAGCTGGAGGATACTATTTAACCGTTGTTCCTATGTTCATTAATGGTGATTGTAAAACTTATTATGGCAGTAGTAGTATAATGGTAAGGACGAAATCCATGCTGGGTTTTGGATAGCCGGTTGCTATCAAGGAGATACTGCATAATTTGTGAGCAGATGCATCTTTCTAGGACTTTAGACAGGGGTGACAGTATAAGTATTGGTCTACAATTGGACAGGTCCTAATGACTTTCCACATCTGAGTAGCAGAATGATGTGTGAGATTTTCCAGATTGCTGGTACCTTTTGTTTGGAGATGGATCAGTTTATTAAGATGGATGCTGGGTAGGAGATGGCATCAGCAGCCAATTTGAGATATTCAGCTGGTAGGTTATCAGCCACTAGGGTTGTTAGTTTGAGATTTCTCAGTAGTTTTTTTTATAGCGTCTGTCTGTACAGGTTGGAAATTAAAGGTGATGCTATCTGGACTTGCTGTGGGAATTACTTTAGAACTGATGGAACAGTTATTATTTGTGAAGGCTAGTATGGACTCTGTGAAATACTTAGCTATAGAGCCTGAGTTGTTAGTGGTTGTAGGGGTGGGGGTACTAGTGTTTCCAGGTTGTAGGATTTTACTAATAGCGGACCAAAACTTCTGAGAGTTGTTATGATGTTTAGTTTGAATATCTTGGCAGTGATTAATCTTGTCCCGTTTGGTTTGTTTTTCATTTTTTTGTTTTATTTCTGAGCTCTTGATATGGCTATTTAGTCACTTGTGTTTTGCTTTTTTTTTTTGCCACAGATTCCAAGCTTTATTTACCCCCTTTTAATAGTGGTCTGGTTCCTTTTATCAACCATGGAGCACATAGCCTTTATTATTGTTGTTGGGGGGAGCTAGTCTATTCAGAATGTTTAGGGAGGTTAGTATTCTATAGCTTTCTCTATGGGGCGATGTTTCATTAGTTCCCAATTACAGAGTTTAAGGGTGTATATGAAAGTCTGAGTGGTAAAGGGTTTTTTTTTGTTCCTAATTTCATGATAGCTAGTGAGTTTTGGTCATTTATTTGCCGCCCAAGTAAAAAAAAGTTAGAAGATGATCGCTGAGACACAGCTTGTAAGGACAGAAGGTCGGTCTGTTGATATCCAGTAAAAGATGGATTGCCTGTTTATCAATTTTAGTGGGGGCTTGTATGATTTGGGTGAAGCAATGGAGGCTTATGTGATTTGAAGGGTTTTGTGAGTTACATGTATTCCAATCTATGTTAGGTCCTCCATAGTAATTGTTGCCTGGAAAGAGAGTTTGAGGACCATTAGAGGATGTGTTCTAGGGTAGAGATGATGCGACCTGGAGGTATATGGGTTTCCAACTATGTTTAAATATTTTTTGGAGTTGATCTTAATTTTTGTAAAGATAAATTCTGCATTATGAAAATCAGGAGTATTTTGTTGTAGGAACTGTAGAATATGGTTGCTTTCAAATAGAATGGCTGTTTCCTCTCCTTTTTTTTGCCATTTCAACCTACCCTGTACATACTGTAACCTGGAGGTAGAATTTCATTATCACTAATTTCTGATTTTAACCAGGTTTCAGTAATCAGTGATGTCAGGAGAGTAGTGGATAAGAGTGTCATGAAGTTGTTGGGTTTTGTTAATTATGCTTCTAATAATAGGAGGTCAGATCCTTTCTGACATGGGTTTAGTAAACTATGGCTGCCATACTGGGGTATTTGTTGGAATGGTTTGGTGTTGGGGCTAGGACTTGGATGGATATCTCTGCTAAGTGTTAACTGTGAGGTGATGTGTGATATGGTCTTATCTTTTCAAAACGTTCCATAGAATGTTTTAAAACCACCTGTGCTACCACCAACTCAGGCAGGTGGGTCTTTGCTTTAATATCTCATCTGAAGAACAGTACACTCAGGAGTGCAGCTTCCCCTTATGCAGCACTACTGTGTCAGTACTGGAAATTAATGCATGTACATGGGGTGGGAATAGAACATCCAGCCTTCTAAACTTTCAGAACCAAATTCAGGTGCGTTACCTGTTGCACCACTGACACACTATGCTGCTTGAGGTATTACATTGCCAACCAGGGCCATCACAACAGCTGTTTATCCTACCTTGGCCCAGAAAGTTATGTTAAGATGTGCCACAGATGTCACTGTTTCAATCTGGCCAGTCAGATGAGCTGTCTTATGAATATTGAGAACTTGATCACCCCGTAGTTTTGTCCTAATAGAATGTTAACTATGCATTGTCAAGTCAGATGGTCATCCCTACGACCTAAATCAGCAGCCAGAAAGAAGTAAGGCATGGGATCATGAAGTCAGGCAGACACCAAAATTGCACCCCTCTTTATCTCCACTGTGGCTATGATGGCTTCAGAACCTAGTATGTGGTAACAAGCACCTCATTTGAGAGGGTGATGCTACAGTTGTCATCTCTAGATGACCAAAGGTATATGCAGAAAAATGCTACTGGTAGATATTCATTGAACTGCAATCCAGTGGTGGGTATTCTTTCATCCATGCTGGAGTAGGTGATGCCTTCCTTGGGTGTCCTGTTGAGCTGTAGTGACAGATTTTGAATATCAGAGTTGGATCTGATATACGGGCTTCACTTCCTACACCCATCCTAAAGTGATGTGAGCTCACTATTGAAAGCTCAGAAGATCCTAAGTGTAACTACTGGGTACCTAGCAACTGACGGGTCTTCAGCCATGACCACTTTGGAAATTACTTGTTCAATTACTTCATTATAAGGTAATAGATGACCAAAACTGGTTCACTAAAGTTCTGTAAAATGATTAGGGTGAATGACTTAAATGTTCTGGCATAGGTCTCATGATATAGCCAAGGCCAAGTCATAGGTTCATAGGTTCATAGGTTCATACTAGGCTATCTGCCCGAGGGCATTTATAAGCCTAGCCCATAGTTTTGTGGCTTATGCCACCCTTTAGTTTGGAGAAACTATGCCCATTATTTTGCTGTGCCTCTGTCGAGCAGTGACACTGAGGTAACCCCTGGGGTGTATCTGCAATCTCCCATCCATTGGTCAAGATTCCTCTTGAACAAGGCCAGCGAGGTGCTCTGCCTCACATAAACCGGGATTTTGTTCCACAGCATAGGGAGTCTTTGGGTGATGAATCTATCCCTCCAGCACGTCCTATTAATAACCGTGTCGAGGTTTAAGTCTCCCGCCCTTGTGGCTCTGAGGGATCTAGATTTTTGAGATGAAGCATGTTCATCAAATCTGGGTTTGACATGGCCTTGTATGTCAGGCATAGGTCACCTCTGAGCAAGCGGTAAGCAACTGAATATAACTGGAGTTCTTTCAGTCGGGCAGCATAAGACAGATTTTTGAGACCCTTTATCCTTTTGGTGAGGAACTTTTGTGGCCTCTCCAGCTGCTGCAAGTGTCGGGTCAGATACATTCCGAATGGGGCATTGTACTCGATCATTGGCCTGATGAGTGATGAGTATAGGGAGACTATGACTTCCCTTGATCTAGATGTGAATCCCTTCATGATAAGGTGGGCAATGTAGAAGGTCTTCCTAACTACTTTAGCAATATGAGTGTCGAATGAAAGGCTACTGTCAACCTGGGTTCCCAGGTCACTAATAACTTCTTCTGTGTTCAGGGGATTGCTACCTATATGGTAGCTAGGGGTAACCTTATTTTTCCCGAAGGGTATGACTATGCATTTCTTGGCATTTAACTTTAGGCCATGGCTCTGGCACCAGTTATCCGTTTCTGTGAGACCCTTCTGAAGGATATCTGTGTCGGATGTGTTTTCAACTACGGCCCAGTTTGCAGTCATCTGCAAACTTTGTCAGCCATAACCCTCCTGTGTTTGCTTGTACTTCAGAAAAGTAGATGCCAAACAAGAGTGGGCCCAGGACTGAGCCCTGTGGGACACCACTTGTGACAGGCTTTGAGTCTGACATGGCGCCAGCAACTCTGACCCTGTGGGTTCTGTCACTCAGCCAGTTTGCAACCCATCTTGTAATGTATGGGTTTACATTTAAGTTGATGAGTTTTCCAATGATACCCGAGTGAGGTATTGTATCAAAAGCCTTCGCCAGGTCTAGGTAGGCTGTATGGACTGCCTTTCCCTCGTCAATGGCCTTGGTGACTGTTTCGAAAAAGTCAACCAAGTTTAGAAGGCATGATCTGCCTTTGACAAAGCCAAACTGGGTTGGATCCAAAGTCTGCAAGTTCCCTATGTCTTTATTTATGAGATCCATTATGATCCTCTCCATGGCTTTGCAGATAAGGCTTGTCAAGCTAATGGGACGGTAATTTCCAGGGTTGGTGGAGGCACCGCCTTTGTGGAGTGGGACCACAGTCGCTGTGCACCACTCCCTGGGTACGTATCCGGAGGTGAGACTAAGATTAAACAGCTGTCCTAACTGTGGGTTTAATTCCTCATTGAGTTCATGGAGCACACAGCCGGGGACACCATCAGGTCCCATGGATGCTGTGTTCTTTGCCTTGGAGAGAGCAATTCTCACCTGGGCGTTAGAGATGTTTGGGGGGCTACAATCATTTGGTATAGATATCTCTCCTTTAGGGGGGGGGGAGAAGTTTGCACTGAACCTGTCAGCCAGTATGTTGGCAATGTCTGTAGGATCAGTAATCTTCACATCATTTTGAACTAATTCTGAGCATATCTGGGAGTTTCCTCCTAGGTTTCTGACATAGCTAAAGAATGCCTTATGGTTGTCTTTAGAGTCCTTAGCTATTTTTCTCAAAATTAGCTTTGGATGATTTTATGAGAGCTCTTAGCTTTTTACTTATAGTGATCAGTGGTGTCTTACCTTTTAAGGATTTTGCTCTATCTTGTAGTAGCTTTCTCCTTTTGTTGTAGAGTTTGTTTATGGCTGGGGTCCACCAGACTGGATGCTTGCCTTTGGTACAAAGAGTCTTTGTTTTGCTTGGGATTGCCTGATCCATGCAGCCCTGCAGGTGCTGGTAGAAGGCATTTGTAAGTGATTCAGCGGTTTGAGTAATGTTAACCGCCGGCTCAGGGGCCTTAAAGGAGACCACACTAGTCTTTAGAAGTGTGAAGTCGGCTTTCGAGAAGTTCTTTACTGTGGTCTTTTCATTTCGGTGGGGCGGACGAGGACCTCCAGCGAGATTAGTTTGTGATCAGATCTCACCAGTGAGGGGTATACTTTCGGCGTTGAACATTGTGCTCCCATGTTCGTGATGATGAGATCAAGTATGTTTTCTCCTCTTGTTGGGATGGTGACTAGTTGTTCCATGGCATTTGAGTTTATGAATTCCAGGAACTTTTGGGCTAGAGTGTTTGGGCTTGAGTAGTGTTCCCAGTCTATATTAGGGTAGTTGAAGTCACCTAGTATGATGGTGTTCAGAGATGCATTTTTCCCCTCCAGTGTTTTCAGGAAGGCCATATGAGGTTCCTGAGTTTGCGAGGGTGGCCTGTAACATGCTACAAATTGCAGAGCAGTCTTGCCTATGGTTAATTGCACCTGGATGGTTTCCGATGCATCGTGCGATGCCACCAATCTTGAGGTGTGGGTGTCCTTGATGAATATGGATACCCCTCCTCCTTTCTTGGTATTGTCCAGGTTTTGGGGCCGGAACACATGATATGAGGTAAAACCTGATAGTGCTGGGGTGCTCTCAGGAGCCTTGAACCAGGTTTCTGTCACAGCACAGACATCGATGTTCTCCATACTGAGAAGGGCCTCGAGTGTGTGCATCTTGAGGTTGAGACTTCTGGCATTGAGCAGCATTACCCTTACTTTTTTTTCTTTGTTTTGTTCTAGGGTGGTAGGTTTAGAATTTGAGCCTTGCCTAAAAGGCACTATGGGGTGGCAAGAGCCTTTGCCAAAATCCAGAATCCCAGGGTGACAAGTGCAAGCCGTCCCTTGAAACAACGTGGCTTGTCCAGCATGTCATCCCAGGCAGACAGACATTGGATCCCCTTTGAATGACACCAGAGTTTAAGCCAATTGTTAAAGCTGATCATCTTATCTCTGTATTGTGGCATCATTCTTGGTGAAGGTAGGATACTGCTCAAGGTCAGGGTCATACCTGCTTGGGCTACATAATCAGAGAGCTCCTCTATGTCTCTTTTCATGTAGTCCAAGGAGGTACGTCTCAGGTCGTTAACACCAGCGTGGACAATGATTGAGTCGTACTTGTACCTGCCGTTGAGAGACCTGAGTGCATGCGTTATGTGGCGTATTCTAGCACCCGACAGACAGCTTACTGTGACCCTCTCCTTACTCAGTCTGGTGAGCGGGACGTCAGTGTGTCTGACTATGGAGTCACCAATGACTAGTGTCTGGTATTGTGTTTGGCCTTAAGGGCTGTGACTGCTTGACACTCTGACTGTGTGGTCTATGTGTTGCAGGTGTTGTGTTCTGAGGTGGTAGTTGTTTGGGTGTCTGCTTTGGTGGCCTCTGCTGTTTTGGTAGATTTTTGATCAGAGCCTCCGAGTATGTCTTTGTGTGTTTGTGTATGATTTGAGGTTGTGATGGTATTATGTGAGACTGGGTCTATAGTGTGTGTGGTTACCTTCTCCTCCTGTCTGGTCATGCCAGTCCTATGTTGAGAGAGCTCAGCCTCCAGTTTGGCCGTATAGTTGCATCTCTCGCATGTATTTGTGTTTTGTGGGAGGAGGAGAGGGTTGTTCAGGTACATGAGGCAATTGTAACATTGCCTCAATATTCCCAGGTTCACCAGCTGAGCAGGAGAGGACATTAGCAACTGATCCCTCGACATGCTAGAAGGAGTAGACAGAAAAACTTAAGAAAAGGTTCTGGGGGATGTGGGTGACCGCAAAATGGGGTTTGCTTTTTTGGGGTACTTTCTATAACAAGAGTGCTGTATCGAGGTGATAAGTACTGTAGGAGCAAGTGCTTCGCTATACAGATAGAGAATAGTCTACTTGGGAGTCAAGTAGAGATAATTTATAGTTGTAGGATACACTAAATAGGACAGTAGTATACTTTGAGGAAGGTAGTTTTAAGGGAAAATTTGAAGAGTGGACTTTAGGTAGCCCTAATAGTTTAAATCTGATTAACCGGCGCTGCCCTAGTGTGCAACGGTAGCAGCTCCGTGCTAAAGCGCGCTAACGCGTGCTTTATAGCAGGGGGCTGGAAAAAACAGGAAATGACCCAAAATGGCCGACGAATTACTAGTTGCTGCTTCTAACCACTCCTCTGAGGACAAACAAGCAGCTCAGTACTCCCCACTCCCACTGGTGAGTAAAGAAACTTACCTCTGGCCACACAAGAAAATGGAGGAACACAGAAACCAAATACAAAGCCCAGGGATCAGCAAAATCTGATCACTGGAACAACTAGCTAGGAAAGTTTAGGAAAGGAAAAATATTTTTTTGTTTTTTTTTGCAAACAGACAGAAAAAAATGCAGTAAATGCTTTGTTTTCGACTAAATTGCTATCAAAGGCTGATACACTTGAGTGTATTAGCCTGTTTGTTACTTTTAAGCAATACTTTAGCCCACAAGTGCAATCAACAATATAAGCTCACAAAAACAGGAAAATAAGGTAATAAAACAGTAATATAGGCACAAACAGTAGTCGAAAAGCTCAAAAGATCGAAAAATGCAAACTAAAAGTTAAAAAATACTTATGATCAAGAAAGTTGCTTTTTCTGCTCTCTGCTGGCTTAGGAACTCTGCAGGGGACCACGAGGAGCTATGCCTAGTTCTCTATTGCCAGAAAAGCCTGCCAAGGCGTGCTTTATAGCAGGGGGCTGGAAAAAACAGGAAATGACCCAAAATGGCCGACAAATTACTAGTTGCTGCTTCTAACCACTCCTCTGAGGACAAACAAGCAGCTCAGTACTCCCCACTCCCACTGGTGAGTAAAGAAACTACCTCTGGCCACACAAGAAAATGGAGGAACACAGAAACCAAATACAAAGCCCAGGGATCAGCAAAATCTGATCATCCCTTGTCATTTAGTCATGTTTATTTCTAGCTGATTTTTTGACTAGAACCTCCACTACCATCTGCTTAGAAAGAGAACATTTTACTTATTTGATTACCAGGAAAATCCAGCTAGGTCAGAGACCCATTTTCAGCAGAGGCTCTGGGATAAACGCTTCAATACAAAGTAGACTGCAGTAAAAAGATAATACAGAAATTAATGGTAAATACAATAGTAGATGGTCACAGAGAGTAGTATACAAAATTGTACAAATGTTTTGTTTACACACAGAAGTATGTTAGAGAACGTGATGGACATTGTTTTACAGTTTGTTTAGGTAAATTATCTTGATATAGATTTTTTTTTTTGTCTAATTTTTTGAGAATCACATAAGTCTCAGCTGTCCAGATTTTAACAGAATGCCCAGACTTTTGCCTTATATTTTTCTTTTTGTTCCTGATAAGATTTGCAGTTTTCTGGCAAATCACTCAGGATTAAATTTATTAAGTAATGACATACCTATGAGTTTTGTACTTTATATCCTGAAGAAAATGCATCCTAATGTAAAAACCTGTTGTTCTAGCAACTTTTTATGTTTGTAAGAAACTCTGGTCCTATTTTTGGGCCTTTGTCACCCCCCCCCATTTGTTAGGCTTTGTGCAGATTTCTTGCTCTAAGGGATCAGTGGTACGGGGTGAAGATGGAAGAGAAGATGAGGATCAGTGGTACGGGGTGAAGATGGAAGAGAAGATGGGGATCAGTGGTACGGGGTGAAGATGGAAGAGAAGATGGGGATCAGTGATACGGGGTGAAGATGGAAGAGAAGATGGGGATCAGTGGTACGGGGTGAAGATGGAAGAGAAGATGGGGATCAGTGGTACGGGGTGAAGATGGAAGAGAAGATGGGGATCAGTGGTACGGGGTGAAGATGGAAGAGAAGATGGGGATCAGTGGTACGGGGTGAAGATGGAAGAGAAGATGGGGATCAGTGGTACGGGGTGAAGGTGGAAGAGAAGATGGGGATCAGTGGTATGGGGTGAAGGTGGAAGAGAAGATGGGGATCAGTGGTACGGGGTGAAGATGGAAGAGAAGATGGGGATCAGTGGTACAGGGTGAAGATGGAAGAGAAGATGGGGATCAGTGGTACGGGGTGAAGATGGAAGAGGCTCCATTCTTCTCCTTTCCATTCAAAGCATTTCCTTGCCTTTGGTGCAGAGGGACACTGTCTAGACTCCTGAGATGTGCATGGATGATTAGTTCCATCTTACAGCAGCCTCTGCTGTGGATGGGAATCTTTAATGATGTTCTCCATAGACCACTCTGCCCTGTTGTCCCCACCTCCTCAAAAGAGATTTTCTGTGCATCTTGTCAAGACATTGACATAGTTTTAGGCTATTTGTTTCACTGGAGATACTCCTGAAATATATTATTGTTAGCTTGGGAGGACCTTGCACTGAACTCTGTTCCCATGGAGAGAGACAGTAGGTCCAAGTTTACTCATTCACTCTTATGGAGGTCTGGACATTTGTAGTCTTCCAATAATTCCATCATGGGGTTTCTGTCATAACAGTTATGTTCTCACAGTTCAAACAAATGTTTATATCTGTAGAATAACATCAATATTAGATTCCCAGAAATGCAGAATTTTTTCCATTAAAGAAGTCTGTTGGAATTTGCAACATTTTCATGTTATCACAGTGGTATACGTTATTTCCTGTCTAAAGCTAGATTATCAAAATAATGTGTCATTAGGCATTAAAAATGATACAAAAATGAAACATTTGCAAAATATATACTCAGATTCAATAACCTCTATACCATTTGAATGGTTATACAATGAGAATTCTTCTCCATTTGTGCTGATCTCCAATACAGCTACCCGCATGGTTTCAGAGACACATTGTTAAAACTCTAAAATATCCTGGTGCCTCATCAGGGTATAGACTGTGTACTTTATATATGAATTTATCTGTTACACTGCTATATAGTGATCATGTGCAAAAATGAGAAGAGAAAGAGGAATCCCATTTGAGCAATATGCAATCTGTTTTGAACTAGAAATTACAGTAATGGTATTTTCTTCAATTCTATGGGACAGGAAAGGCAAAAGCAGTGGGAGGGAGTAATAAGCTTAACTAGGATTGCAAAACAAACGAAGCCCACTCATGATAAACTGTAGCAGCACATACAAGTTTACATTGTGATCTGTATAAAAAATATAAAGTTCTAAGGTATTTAAAGGACACTGCAATACTCAGACATCCAGCAGAAGACGTATCTTAGAGAGATACATAGCTTGATGTCTTGTAACTTGAATCAGGGGCAGAATTAAAAAAAAAAATAAAAAAATCAACAGCAAAGGTCACCAATACTTTTTAATTATTCCTACAAACCAATTTAAAATTGAAAGGCTAAGCCAATTTGAATTGTCTTGCATTTTCCAAAGTAAAAAACTCTGCATCCATATCATTTGTATTAAATGAAGTCCACCAAATATTCTCATCAATCACCAATTTTGGGAAGGATAAAATAGTTTTGTGGCAAAATCAAGACATTCCAGAAAATCAGAGTTGAGAGGTACGATCAGAAATGTCATCAATAAAAACTGTCCCATATGTTTTTAAGAAATAGATGCATGAGTTTTTGTCAGTGATCTGTTGCAACCACATACATTTTTTCATAAGATGGCTAAGCTCTGCTTAGAAAGTACTTGTTTTAGTTGAATGCACAAAGTATGCATGGCTGCATACCATGCTAGCTGTTGACAAACTCCAAAATGTGGAATACCTACAATCACCCATTCTGTTAATGTGAAGTACCTACAATCGCCCATTCTCTTAATGTGGAGTACCTATAATCAGCCATTCTGTTAATGTGGAGTAACTATAATCACCCATTCTGTTAACGTGGAGTACCTATAATGACCCATTCTCTTAATGTGGAGTACCCACAATCATCCATTCATTTAATGTGTAGTACCTACAGTCACCCATTATCTTAATGTTGGAGTACCCACAACCACCCATTCTCTTAATGTGGAGTAACCACAACCACCCGTTCTCTTAATGTGGAGTACCCACAGTCACCCGTTCTCTTAATGTGGAGTACCCACAGTCACCCGTTCTCTTAATGTGGAGTACCCACAGTCACCCGTTCTCTTAATGTGGAGTACCCACAGTCACCCGTTCTCTTAATGTGGAGTACCCACAGTCACCCGTTCTCTTAATGTGGAGTACCCACAGTCACCCGTTCTCTTAATGTGGAGTACCCACAGTCACCCGTTCTCTTAATGTGGAGTACCCACAGTCACCCGTTCTCTTAATGTGGAGTACCCACAGTCACCCGTTCTCTTAATGTGGAGTACCCACAGTCACCGTTCTCTTAATGTGGAGTACCCACAGTCACCCGTTCTCTTAATGTGGAGTACCCACAGTCACCCGTTCTCTTAATGTGGAGTACCCACAGTCACCCGTTCTCTTAATGTGGAGTACCCACAGTCACCCGTTCTCTTAATGTTGAATGCCTATAATCACCCGTTCAGTTAGCTTAACTTGTTAGTAGGCATTCCACACTATGAAGTTCACAGAAGAGTTAAAATGTTTTACTTTATAATTCCAAGAAGTTATTTTGATTTTCTGTTAAATCATCAAAAGAACTTCAGGAAGGTATGTTTTTAATATCATTTGCAATGGATTTCTCTCTGAAAACATCTCTCCAGTGAATGAATATGACCTAGGCTGTTCCATTGTGGCACAGCATGGAATGTGGAATGTTTAAGACTCAAGTGAGCAGCATTCCTTAAGATGAGGTACAGTTGCAGGGTATGATGCACACATTCTGTACAGGCACATTATGCAAGTATGAAATTAAAATACACAGCTGCCTTTGCACAGTATAACAAAAGTGCAACCATATCTTTACTTGACACCCAGTAAATGTTCACATTATATAAAGGAGATTAAGTTATAAAAGGACAGAAAAAGATTTACAAGTTTGTAACTACTTTCTTATACTGCATTATACTTATTTATTTAACATTTGTTTACCGGCAAAGTCCAGCTGGACACAGGTCCTTTTTCAGCAGAGGCCCTGGGAGAAAAGCTCCATGAGTAACAGTAAATTTTCATGCACACATTACAATAATCAAAAAGTATAAAGTAAACAAAATGTAGTATACATAAGAACATACAAAATTGTTACATCTTGACGACAAAACCTAGTCTTTGAAGATGGCTAGTACTATTTGTAGGTATGAGTTATGTCAAGATATAAGGTTAAGAGAGGTCGGTGGGGACAAAGGATTAAACACGGGGAGAAGTTGGATATGTTTTGTGTATACTGTGACATATTAGAGCACTCATGAGGGATTAGTACAGGAACATAAACACTTATTTTTTGGATAAGCTTTAAGTGATGACTTAAAGTGGTTAGTGGATGAGATTGAGAGAATGGAGTTAGGAAGTGAGTTCCATATACGACATATATTGTTGGAAAATAAAGATTCTCCTGCAGTGTTGTTGGCCTTTGAGATGGTGAGTAAGTTTTTGTCAGAGCAAAGTGGTCTGCTGGAACTGTAAGGAAGGATGAGATTTTGTAGTGCAGGGGTTCTAGTTGGCTGTGTTACAATTTTGTGAGTTAGAGAGAGTTAGTTGTAAAGAATAATGCTGGGAAGTTCAAGCCAGTCTAGTATCCTTAAAGATGTACAATGATGTGTTCTATATGGGCAGTCAGATGCAAACTTAGCAATTTTATTATAACATGCTTCTAGCTTAGAAAAGTCAGTTTTCATTAGATTAGTTAAAATTGGAGAGGCATATAGTAGAGTGGAGAGCAGATGGGCTTGTGCTAATATAATTTTGGCCATTGTGGTCAGGAACATTTTGTGCTTATATAGACTTCCAAGTTTCTTATGGACTTTTTTATAGTTAGGAAAAATTGCAAGTCAAATTTTAGGGTATTGTCTATTTCCACTCTAAGAAGCTTTGTATGGGTTGTTGGGGAGATCACAGTATTGCCTTTGGCTATTATGTTAAATGTTTGGCATATGATAGATGTCTTGCTAGGTTGGAAGAGTAATAATTTAGTTTTTTTGGGGTTCAGGATTAGATGGGCATTGGCTAGCCATGTTTCAGCAGAAGTGAAATATTCCTGTGTTTGAGACTGAAGAGTTGTTAGAGAAGTGTAAGTGTAGAATGATCTGCATACTGTATTATAGAAGCATGTGGAATAGCTGTGTGTAGATTATTAGTAAAGAGGGAGAAAAGGAGAGGGCCCCAAGATAGATCCTTGGGGGACACCAATGGATAAAGGAAGGCATGGAGATAGGTCACCCTGCCATAGAACAGATTGTTGATGGCCAGATAAATAGTTATTAAAACAAGCTGTGCCAGATGGTGAGAAGGATTGTTCAGTTAGTACATCTATTAGTTTGGATTGGGAGACCATATCAAAAACTTTTGATAAGTCTAGAAAGGTGGCAGATGCAAAGTTGTTATTCCTGTGATGGTTTATGGTATTAGTGAAGGATAAGAGAGTTGTAGTGGTACTACGTGATGGGCAAAACCCATGCTGAGTGTTTGCAAGAAGATTATTTGTTAGTAAGAATTTCATGACCTGGAGATGAATACACCTTTCAAGTAGCTAAAAAAGAGGTGAAAGAATAGCAATTGGCTGATAGTTTGCCAGTTCTGTGGAGGTCCACTTTATGAAATGGGATTACATGGGAAATGTTCCACAGTTGAGGGACCTTGTTTTTGAGAATGGATCTATTTATAAGGATTGATACTGGGAAGGCCATAGATTCAGCTGCAATTTTGAGGTATTCACTGGGTCAGTTATCTATGGCACGTGTAGTAGGTTTTAGTTTCTGTAGTAGTTTTTTTCTAGTGGCTGTAGGAACTGGGGAGAAAGAGAATGAGGCATTGCTAGTTGTAGACTTGGCTGGTTTGGTATCAGGAGTAGGGGTTTGTTGTTTGGAAAGGACAATTATAGATTCAGTAAAATGTTTGTTAAAAATAGTAGCTATGCTATCGGAATTGTAGTAGATGTTTGTCATTGGTGTAGTAGATTTTCTTGGGTGAAGGATTGAGTTTATAGGTGGCCAGAATTTGTGAGGGTTTTTTGATGTGTTTTGAATGTTATGATAGAAATTTATTTTATCCTGTTTTATTTGTTTTTTTTTGCCTTATTTCTAAGTTCTTGATGCTGCTGTTTAGAAACTACTGTGTTAGTCTTGCGCCATAGTTCCCAGGCTTTATGTCTAGTTTTCAGAAGGGCCCTAATGTCTCTGCTTAGCCATGGGGCATAGTTTGGTTTTACTCTGTTGGTTCTAACAGGGGCTTGTGCATTTAATATATCTAAGAAAGATTTATTAAAGTGATTCACTGCATCATCTAGGTCAAGGTATTTGGAGTCCAATTGTACCTTTGTAGCTCAGCTAAGAAGTTGTCAAGATTAAGTATGGAGGGATGCCTCTCGGTGAGATATCAGCTTGCTATCAGAAGTGAAATTAGGATTGGAAGTTCAAACAAATGACTAAGAAACCATATCAGGAGTAGTTCTTGTTCCTTAATCAGGCAGTAGTAGCTTTCTAGGTTGGTACCCTGGGCAGTCAGCCAAGACATGGCATCCATCCATACTTCTCAACTTCATTGCTGAAGAATTCTGGGTAAAGAAATAAATGGAGGGCAGCAGTGGGACAGTTTTAATGAATTAGAACAATATTTAAACAAGTTAATAGAACAACAGGGTTTGCATCAACATGCTTTTATGAACATTAAGAAATATGAAACAACAAATTCTGTCATTTTTGCCTACCTGTAATCCTCAAATATTCACCAGAAAATTACAGATTTTATCAGGCAAAAATCAGGAGCATTCTGCAAACTCAGGGACAGCCAACAGGTATGTGCATCCTTGAAATTAAAGGGGAAGAGCAAACGGAGGAAAAAAAAAAGTTGTTCTGAGATTGTTTAAATGAGTGAATGCCAGCATGCAGATATTGAATTAATGCCAGCAGTACACTGGTAATATTACACTTACACCTGACTAGCTAAGTTAAACAGTCTTCTGCCTGCCTATCAATCCTTGAAAAAGCCTTGAATGGACTGCTATGAAAATCTTACCATCAAACAGACAGTGTTCAATTCCCCCACACAAGCTGCATGCCATTAATTGCATAAAGAGTTCTAACCCCCAGAGGACTTTAACAGTCATTGCTAGGTATCCTGACCAACATATTAAATAAAACTCTTGTTCAGTCTTTTTGATTATATGTTTAATTAGTTCTTGTGGGGGCACCAGCACTGTCCTTGTTTTGGTGCTAATTGTCTAATGGCACACCTTTTGGATGTGAGAGTAAGCCATATCAATGGTTAAAAATTCATATGCACAAAGGCAGAATTTGTGAATTTCACACACCAGGCTCCACAGCTAAGAAATAAACTAAAAAATCAAAAACTAGAAGGCAGCAGTGTGCCAAGAACCACATAGCTGTGTCACCATATTCATCTAATTAATAGCTTAATTCTGTCAAGTGTAACGTTTTAGTGCAAGTCATAAAAATAAAAGCATATGCCTATATCTTGCCAGTCCAGCATTTCCTTATTTACATCTTCAGAGATAAGCAAATCGATTACTATATTCTTCTATATCTGTGTTCATTATATCTTTTTTCTAGTACAGTACCATTTATATTTTTGTGCTAGTGAGACTAACATTGGTATTCTAGTTTGGGGATGTGTCAAAAGTTTTGTAAATCTAGAAATACCTGTATTTGAAAGTTGTTTTATGTTATGATAGATTTAAAGAAACAATTTTAGCCATATTTGAACTTATTTTTCTAACCCACCGTACACAAAAATATCCCCAATATACTTGTCATTATTTCAACAAGTTGGTGAGTTGAGTGATGGAAATTTTTACTTATTTGGTGAGACTAGCGGCAGTATTCACAGTCCTGCCCTCCGTTTGTGCGTAGTGGTAATCTGCCAATAGCAGTGCTTCATGGCTATGTACATATAGTCATCTTATGTTATTCATGCTGACTAAGGAAAAATTAAGGCATGTTGAATAGACATGCCTGCTTAAAGAAGAAATGTAAAGTGCTTAAGGGTTTAAATGTTGAGGGGGATGTATTATGTGAATAAGAAGCCTTAGACTTTGGCGTATTACTGTGATTCCTAAAGAAAAATGTAAAAGGTCGTTATCTGCATGCAAAATGAATAAATGGACCTGAAGTTAAGTGATTTAGCTGCATATTAACTCAGGATATCTGGAGTTGTGCAGAAAAATATGAAGGAAATTGTGGACTTTGAAATAAAAAATAAATAAATAAAAATTCAGGTATGATTATTGAGTTCACTTTAAGAAATGTTTATAATTTGCTGCTTGTGCATACCTGGTAAAACTTCTAAAGGGATTGCTGGGGAAATTGTGTTATTTTAGTGCTTGTGCATACATGGACAAAGTACTGAAAGGCTCCCTTGGGAAACAATTAATTTTGGTGTCACTGAAGTGTTTATGCATACTGAAGGGATCATGGGAAGGGGGATATTTCATTTTGTTATTGTAGTGCTTGTGCATACATAGAGAAACCACTGAATGGATCACTAGGAAAATAATTCTGAGTTATGTAAATGCTTGTACATGCATGGTTCATAGATTGCAAAGTAGATACAAAACATGCAGCGATGTTTTTAAGAACAGATGTGTGTACTGTACACCTGTTGGACTACAAACTGCAAAAATAGATCATTAGCAAAGGCCGCTTTATACAATTTCTCATTTACATCTCATTCAACTTAATTGTATTAGACTGATTCATGGGCATTACACATTACCATAAATGGCCTCTGTGACAGTGGCTTGTTATGCTTACTTGCAAACATCACAAATTACCCTGCCTCGTTTATATTGTTTCAGAGGTACCACCATTTTTATTAAAATTGACTTGCAGAGTCTAGAGATGATCATTTTTTATTTTTATAGTTTAACACTCAATATTGAAGAGCAATTGACTTCATTCATTTTACACTATTTGGTAATAACCCTTGGACTTGATGAGATGACTAACCTTCTTTTAGAACACCTTGTAAAACTTTCTAAATGAAACAGATGATGTAAATATACCTTTCAAACCATTTGAAAGTTATTTAACACGTTAAGGTGTTGCTATAATTTGATTTATTATACTTTGAATCAACAGTATCGTCATGAAGATCCAATAGAGGTGAAAATTACTGATCATATCTTTTACCATTTAAAGTGATTTTCCCAAGTTAAATTCTTAAGTTATGAGCTTCCAAACAGAGGCACTGATCTAGTTAATTTAAAAACATTCCATTGAAAATTGTTGATATTGCATTATTTGTCCATGTGTATCTTGAATTTTACAATTTAATTTATCTGTATTTTGCTGTTTAAACCGATTTTCTAAAATTATATAGTTTTGTAAGCATTTTAATGACTTTTTTCTTACAATTATATTTCGTATTTTGATTTTGACACAAATGCCCATATTTGAAGAATATATTTTTTATATTTTAAAGCACTGATTTCAATTAATTTTAAGTATCCAGTTTAGGATGATTTTTCTTTTGAGTGTTTTTTTTTGTTTTACATTTCCATGTTTTAATACAGCATTATATGTGTTGGTCCATGGGCTTTAATGGGTGCGCAGCCTTCATTAACATCAAAAAGCTTATCAATGCATTAGTTTCTACATTAAAAGAAATGCAATTTTTGAACAGACTCATTTGGAAACACATGAAGATGTAATGGAAACTGGCAGCACTTACCATGATACAAAACCTTATGCTAGTAGTTACAGGGAGTTTGTGAGGTGTTGGGATGTAGAAAATTTGGAAGTATGAGCAATTGTCATTAATTGTATGAGTGCCTGGCGCTGCTTTATAGCAATGTTTACATCAGGTTTAGTAATAGGGAGTCTGCCTCAGCTGCTGTTTTAAGATTTACATTATCTAGATTTCATCACTTTAAACTTGAGGCATGGGTAAGAAAACTCTCAAAGTTACTCTATTACTGACTCATTTGCATGCACCAAGGAGTTTATACAAACTGCTATAGCAGTTCAGCAACCAGTACTGCTTGGAAAGAATATTTTGGCGTTCTTAGCCAGAGATCTGAATTGCATTTAATAGAATCCAAGGCATCCACTGAAATCTTCAAATAAGTAGAATTTAAGCCTGTTTTTTGCACTTATGTACTGTATTTCACTGAACTATTCCTTCATTGTGTACAGTTTTTGCTGCTCTGCACTTGTATAATTTGCTTCATCTGCCTTAAATAGCATAGGCTAGATTCAGACTTGCTGAATCTAGACTGTTTGGTATCACTTGAGCAGTAAATCCAGCCATCCTACATTGAGTGCACCCTTGTGGCAAAAGTGTGTAGCTCAGGACCCATCTGTGTTGGAGATTGCTGGAATAAGGTCTCTATTGGTAGATTGTGATAAAACTGTTTAAATTTGCTTTTATCTAAGCAC
This sequence comes from Protopterus annectens, assembly GCF_019279795.1. NCBI lineage: Eukaryota > Metazoa > Chordata > Ceratodontiformes > Protopteridae > Protopterus > Protopterus annectens. The sequence goes on along the minus strand of NC_056739.1, from coordinate 1,551,962,692 downwards.
TGCATTTGCAAAGCTTTGCCCTCAGTTTGACAAAGCTACTCAGTGTTTGGTGTAGCTGTGCACCTGCAAATAAGGTTAGCAGTGCCCTTTCATTCAAATGCCTAGAATCACATTTTTTTCCTGAACACCACTCAGTGAAACCCTTTCAGGCTTCCCTGCTGCTCTTTGGGCAACTTGGTTGCACACTGCTGCAATCAGGCAGCTTAGCTAAGTCACTGTCAAATGTCTCCACACTTTCTTTGGTAATCCTATATAGTTTAAAGTACCCCCACAAACCAGGTATTAACTTGCAGCTAAGTACAGCCAGTTGACTAACATTTCTCTAGCCAGCTTGATTAACATGGGCATCATGAGGTAATGTAGCAATTGCCTTATGTATACTGCTAATCGGCTGCTCCTAAAACTAGCACATACGGTATGTGAGAAATGTCACTATACCATGAAAATTGAATCTGCTCTATCATGTAACAATAACTACATCAAAAGGTTGTCAGCTCACACACCTCTGCTCTTATGCAAGGTAAAAGTCAAGAAACAAAAACCGAAATATATGAAGGTACTCGCCAACAGCTTACCAAGAGACCAGAGACCTCCCAAATGCAGACAACCCTCACTTCCTGGTACACAAACAGAATCCATCAGTACACATAACATGAATGTGTTTCAGTAATCATGCCCCTATGGCAAAACACTTCTAAACTGAATTTCCTAGTCACATGCAACTCAATAGTGAGAAACGTATGCATCCTTCTCACCATGCTGGACAAGGAGATGTTCAAGGTCAGCTGCCTGTCTGGAGCCAGGATCTACCAAATCACGCATACACTCAAATCATTCAGCAGCAGTTACTGTTAAGACTCTGTCATAGTACATGTTGGAGTGAATGACTTGCGATATACATCTCAGGACTATATGAAGAGAGACATGATAGAGCTCTCAGATTATGTGTTCCAGTTAGGTATCTCCCTAGCCCTAAGCAGCATTCTACCTTTATCTAGGATGATGCCACAGTACAGACAAAAAATTGATTTTTAACAATTGGCTTAGTTTTTGGTATCATTCCAAGGTGCTCCAGTATCTGTCAGCTTAGGAAGATGTGGTTGACAGACCTCAATGCTTTGACAGAGATGGCCTTCACTTGTCTCCTCAAGGCTTTAGGATATTGGCAAAGATGCTTGCCCTCCCCATAGAGCCTTTTTTATGAAATGTTAAAACAACAAAACTTCTGATGTAGAAAAATACTCTAGAGACAACTCAGGGTCATGCAGCTTAATGCTAGGAGCCTAACCAGTAAGCTGCACTCCCTGGAATTACTCCTTACCTTAGAAGATGCTGACATCTGTGCAGTCACTGAGACCTGGTTCAAGGCCTTGGAGATGACCCTTGCCATGCGGGACTACAATGCCTTCCATATGTTCAAACCCCAAAACGAACATAAAAGAATCAAAGCTGGAGGTGTATCCAGTTTCATTAAATCCAAATGCACCTCACAACTGGTGAAATAGTGCGACTCTCTTGAGATACTCCATGTACAAATAACTATAGTCAAAACACCCTACCACATCATAGCTAGCTACAAGTCCCCCACCATGATCCAGGAGAAACACACCTCCTACCTAGACTTGCTTGGATCGGTCAGTATGCATTAGAAAACCTTGGTCATGGGAGATTTCAACTACCCATACATCGATTGGGTGACGTACACCAGCACACACACAACCACAGTGAGGTTCCTGGACTTTAACTCAAATGCACTGAACCCCAACAAGGGGCTCAATATTCTAGACCTAGTATTTACAATATGGGGGGCTACTGCACTACCCCCAGTGTGCTGCCCTCAGGAGTTAAGTCAGACCATTAATGTCTCATTTGAAGTAAAGATCAGACCAGACACCCCCCACAGGAGCAAAAATAAAAATAAAAAAATTAATTTCTCCAAAGTAAACCCTCCTAAGAGATGGTATAAATGGTTTCAAAGCTCCAGCTAACACGGGCAACATCTCTTATGCAGAGAAGTACACAAACTCCCTATATAGACACTTAAATGTATTGAATTGGCAGTACCTGACAGGACTAATACTGGATTCTCTCACAAAAATAAGTCATGCTGGTGGACTGCAAGTATAAATAAGTTATATAACAAAAGAAAGAAACTGATATCTAGTAACCAGAAGGAACGTACTCAGCAAAGGAAGACCACGCTACACACCCTGAACCAGCAAATCAGAAAACTTGTAAAGTCCTTTAAACAAGTTATGAGACTAGCCTGGAATCCCTAGCTAAAGACAATCATAAGGCATTCTTTAGCTCCATCTGCAACCTCAAAGGGAATATCCATCTGTGTGCCGAACTTATAGTAGTCGGTACCACTCACATGGAACCTGAAGAAATTGCTAACCTGCTAGCTGACAGATTTGGTGACAGTTTCACCCCCTGTCCCAACCAGCCATACCCCATAACATTCCTGACATGTATCCTTTACCATTTATCTCCAAAGAACAGGTTATTCAAGCTGTCTCCATGCCAAAAATGTGGCCTCTGTGGGACCCGATAACATCCCAGGCTGCATACTAAACAATCTAAAACAAGACCTTGCAGAACCACTTAGCTGTCTACCACATCCTGAGCACTGTTTTTTGTGCCAGAGGAGTGGAGAACAGCAACAGTAATCCCCTGGCAGAAAGGGGGTCCATCAACCGACCTGGGAACTACAGACCCTTTAGCCTGTCCTAATTATCTGCAAGACCATGGAAAGAATCCTCATGGACCTTATCAACCAGGACATAGGCAACATTCAAATTCTTTTCCCAACCCAGTTTGGCCTCATCAAGGGTGGATCTTGCTTATTAAACTGATGAACTTCTTTGAGAAGTCTCCAAAGCCCTGGATGAGGGTAAAGCCGTACACACTGCCTATCTTGATTTAGCCAAGACATTTGACACAATTCCCCACTCTGGGATCATTGAGAAACTCTACCAGCTGGCTATCAACCTATTTGTAACTAGATGGGTAGCAAACTGGCTCACCGATAGAATACATATTGATAAAGTTGGTGGATCCACCTCCACCAGTAGACCAGTTACCAGTGGTGTAACTCAGTGATCTGTACTGGGCCCTCCGCTGTTGGGAATTTATTTTTCTGAAGCCCAGTCAAAAGTTGATGGCCTGTGGCTTATTACATTTGCAGACAACTGTAAACTGGGAGTAATTACAGTCCCCCAACAACATCAACAAATTACAGAAAGGACTGACACAGACAACCGATTGGTGCCAGGGACATGGACTGAAACTAAATGCAAAAAATGCTTCATTATCCCCTTTGGCAGAGAAGTAGCCTCAGCTAGTTATGATATAGAGAGCACCCCTCTAAGCTCAAATGCAGTAGTGCATGACTTGGGAACACATGTTGATAGCAATATAAACTTTGATCACTGTGTATCCACAGTAGTAAGGAAAGCCTTCTACACTGATCGAGTACAATGCTCCTTTCTGTATGTACCTCACCAGACACCTACAGCAGTTGGAGAGACCACAGAGGTTTCTAACCAAAAGAATTCAGAGCATCCAAGACATGTCCTACATGGAAAAAACTGAAAGCTCTATCACTGTACTTTGTATCTCACAGGCCACTGAGAGGTGACCTGTGCCTGGACTAAAGAGCAATCTCTGAGCTGCCCTAATGAAAATGCTGCACATCCACAAATCAGATGGGAAAAGAGTCACTCGATTCAGAGATGTCAGCCTGGCCTGTGACATCAGTAGAACTTGTGCAAGAGATATGTCTCCCTCAGATTGCCACTCCTCTGAAATAGGCCAGAGCTCCTCAGTGACCCTATTTAAATTCAAATTTGACAATTGAATGGGAGCTGCAAATTCACCCTGGCCCTTGTGGATGGGGCACTCCATGCTGATCATAGTATCGCACTGCAAACAATGACCATTAACTAAGGTCAACTAGGGTACTTGGTTTTTTTTTACATGACTAGGCTTGTAAAGGCCCTAGGGTCAACCTATGAACCACAGTTGATTTGTTTTTCGAATATAGAATTTACTCCACATAAATTACTTGTCTATTACAACCAATAATCTGATTCTTTTGTATGAAAATCACTGCTGCCCATTCCTTTATATAGTTTTTGCATCTTCATCTCTTAACCATCCTGTGAGTTTTGTGTCATTTAATGTGCCATTCTACTGTGATTATTTTACCTCATGTCGGCATTTGGTCTTCATTTGCTTTGAAGAGTCATCTGCACACATCAAAGGGTGCTTTGTCTTATCAGACCAGTACTGTGCATTGCACAACCCCAGACAGCTGTCTTGCATGTTTATGTGCTGCTCAGACTTGTATAATACACCCCCCAGCTTGATGTATATGCACGTCTAGTACATGCATGGCTATACCAGTGTATGCTACAGAATCTACTCTCTCTCAACAGAGCAAGTTATGCAGGTAAAATAAATAATGCTCTTCTATAACAATCTGCATTATAAACTGCTGGCATTCTGAAGTTTTGATTAAAAAAGAAAAAAAAAAGCAAAACATCTTTCATTCTGTAACACAGCCATCCTGGGTAAGGCTTTATAGAACAGTTTCATAGGAAATGTTAAACTCTGTTGTTAGTACGATACAACCTCACTGTTTACTTAGCAAAGCACTGTATTTTGCCATGTGATATGTATGCATTTTTTCAAAGTCTGTATATTTTAAATAAAGCATACTAATGCTTTTAGTACAGTTCTTAACAAATGAGTCATACTTATAATGATAAGGAATCATTACTGTAATTTCAAGCTATGTCAGTCAATCATTTTACTTTAAACAAGAATGCCAAAAACACATATTTTAAGTAGAAGTGTCTGATGTTTCTCATCTTAGTGATTTAACACGTGCCAAGAGAGAACCAGCTACTGCTTTAGATTTCCAGGGAGTGCTGTTCTTAAATATAGGCTTATATGTTGAGCAACAATGTTATAGTAGTGATGTTTCTGATAATGATCAGGAGTGGATCTTTCATGCATTTGACATACTCAGATGTAACAACACTTTTTCTTCCAGCTCTTTTATATATATATGTGAGTGTATGATATATATATATATATATATATATATATATATATATATATTTTACCATCATAATATTGAATTACAAAATGTCTATCAATCATTTGGTCGAAAAATTAGATCTCAAACCAAAACATTGAATTGTCAAAATGTCTATAATCATTACATTGAAAAAACTATGAGATCAACTCTACTATTTTGCAGGGGTATACATATATATATAGTGTGTGTGTGTGTGTGTGTGTGTGTGTGTGTGTGTGTGTGTGTGTGTGTGTGTGTGCCTTGTTCTATAATTATGTATGGCACATGCATTTAGTTGCTGTTAATATTCTGAGGGTCATTGTGATGCAATTAGATGCTGCCAGCCTATCTAGCTGGAATTTTATAAATAATTATATGTCACTGGTGAATGTCAAAATGATCTATACAAGATGCTTTTGTTTCAAATGTCTTAGAACTGCATTTGGTTTTAATGTTTTTTATATTAAAAAAAATGCTTGTACATTTTTTTGGAT